>NC_050574.1:166677455-166692486 GCF_011100635.1 Trichosurus vulpecula | reverse complement strand
ATTTCCCCACTGCTTCTATGTTTATTTGATGAGTTGATTTGCTGTTTCAACATATCACTGGAAACATTCACTCTATAATTCTTTGCCCTCCTGTCCTTCACCTATTATTTATTTGTGATTCCTTTTTCCCCAAACACCTCCACCAACATCAGTCACTCCTGCTTCTTTCCCTGTGGAACCTCACTAGAGAAAATAATGAAATCAAGCTGATTTCATCAGCTACAAATTCATAGCACATGAATTAATTTCACCCAGTAATAGGCAGCTACATGGCACAGTGGATATAGAGCACTGGCCATGGTGTTAGGAGACCTGAGTTCAAATTTAGGACTCAGGTTCTGAACTAGCTGAACTAGTCACTTAACTTCTGATTGCCTTGGTTTCACATATGTAACGTGAGGATATAAGGAGACCCACCTCTCAGAGCTGTTGTGAGGACAAAATAAGATATTGGTAAAAATATTGTGCAAACATTAAAACCTACATAAGCACTAGCTATTATTATTCATAACAGTGGCTGGGCCCTTGCTTGACAGTCTGCAGCCTTCAGTATTTCCTGGGATGGGATTAATTCATAGGATCATAATCTTAGAGTAGAAGAGACCATAAAGGTCAGTGAGTCCAAACCTCTCATTTTACAAATGAGGAAACTGAGGTCCAGAGAAGTTTGACAATCAAGAGAATCTAGTCCAATGTGCTCATCTTACAGTTGAGGAAATTAAGGGCAGAGGTATGTTAATTGCCCAAGACTCCATAGGTACTAAGTAGAAGAGGTTGAATTTGAATCCAGATCCTCACTGGAGGCAGTATTCTTTCTCTCATACTGCAATACCTTCTTCTACTCTACCCTTATTAAAACCTTCTCTCATTTCCCTCAGTTGTTGTTTCAAAACTCTTCTCTTCTCTGACCCCTATGTGCTCATACTTGCAAACACTTACAAACACTTACAACACCTGATCTGGTTTCCTACCTGATCAAATCCCAAAGGATCACAGAATCTCAGTTGAAAGGAACCTCAGTGGCCAACTAGTCCAATCCATGAAGAAGAAAAAAAATCCTCTATGGCATACCCAACAAGTGGGTCATCCAGCCTATAATTAGCCATGAAATCATAGGATTGGTTTGAATTCTATTGGTCATATGATCATAATCCATACCTAAAGAGTGACTTTCTTTACAACATCCCTGACAATTGGTTATCCAGTCTGTGCTTCAAGATCCTCAATGAGGGAGAGTGCGCTACATCTTGAGGCAGTCTGTTCTACTTGTATATAGCTCTAGTTGTTACAGGTTTTTCCTTATAATAAATCTAAATTTGCCTCTTTTTTTATTTGCCCTCTTTCAATGAGGATCCATGGCTTCTAGTTCATTCACCATAGTTGCTAATTTGGTCACCAAACATGACTAATCTAATTGCTCTTCCTGGTGGAAGCCCTTCAGATACTTGGAGATATGCTTCACGAATAGCGAGTCCCCACTTAAAATCAGCCCATGTCCCAATTGACCATAACTTTTTTTAGCATCATTGTCTACTCTCTCACCCTGAGTTAATTTTGGTGAAGCACTTAAAATAGTGCCTGGCATATAGTAGGCATTTAAATAAATATTTCCCCCTTCCTTCCTTCCTTCCTTCCTTCCTTCCTTCCTTCCTTCCTTCCTTCTTTCCTTCCTTCCTGTCTTCCTTCCTTCCTTTCTTCCTTTCTTCCTTCCTTCTTTCCTTCCTTACTTCTTTCCTTTATTTCTTCCTTCTTTCCTTCCAATAAAAGAAGTATCCCTGTTACTTACTACGGATAATCCCCACCGGTGCCCTGGATTTCATTCTATCCTGCCTCCTCCAGACTTCAGCCAAGTAGTTATTGCCTTTCTCTTATGCCACGTCACACTCTTGTTTCATATGAAGTCCACTGAGGACACCTTAGCTTTTTCACATGAATTGTTGTTTAGCCATACTTCCCCCAACTACTTGTACAGTCAAGTTTTTGAACCCTCGCATGGGCCTTTATAACATCCTTGTTAAATTTCATCTTATTTTTCAATTTCTTTTTGGGATCCCAATTCTATCACCCTATTTGTTGTAGGATAACAGCTCTGCGTCACCTGAAAATTTGCTAAGCCTTCCAACCTTGCTTTCCTGTAAATCATTGATTAAAATATTGACTAGAAGAGAGCCTGTGCTCTGTGATGCCTTACTAGAGCCATTTTTCCAGATTGACATCATCGCTTCTCTTTGGGTCCAGTTGTCCATCCACTTTAATTTTTATCTAACTGTTCTACTGTTTACCAAAGGAAGGGTATTGTGGCTTTTAATCATAGGCTGGCTTTGAAGGCCTTCCTCGATTTCTATTTGTATCCCCTTTGTTCAATATTTACTGAGTATCTATTAAGGACAAAGTCTAGGGAGAGAAAGGATCTTAGTGCCAAAGGGGGATTTTGAGGTCAACTAGTCCAAGCTCATTTTAAAGATAATGAAATGATTACTTCCAGGCAGATGAAGTGATTTATTCCAAAACCGCTAATTGATAAAGAAGTGAAGATTGCTGCACAATTTATATATATACCCTGAAGTTTCAAAAATCATAGTCACCATGTTAGAATTAGTAGAGTAAAAGAAACTTCCTCCAGTCCAGGGATGGGGAACATGTGGCCTTCTAGGTCCTGAAGTGCGTCCCTTAAACTAAATCCGAACTTCAAAGAACATTCTGGAAATGATAAAACTGAGGCTCTAGGAGTTAACTGACATGCCCAAAGCACCCTCTGAGGTAGAGGAAGGGAATGGATGTGGGGAAAAACAAGCATTTACTAAAAGCTTCCTATATACCAGGCACTATAACATATTTTACATATTTACAATTTACAAATATTATCTTGTTTGATTTCACAATAACCCTGGAAGATAGGTGCTATTGTTATCCCAATTTTACAGCTAAAGAAATGACTGAAGCTGTCTGAGCTTAAGTGACTTGCCCAGGGTCATACAGGCAGTAAGTGTCTGAAGGTAGGATTTAACTCAGATCTCCCCAAGTCTAGACCCAGCACTGTGCCACCTACCTGCCTAGTGAAAGGGCAAAGAGAAGGAAAACGGGTCCATTGATTCCTAGTCAGTCTATGGTGCCTCTCGCAGAGGGATCCTCCTTCTTAAAGTACTATAACATTTATAAATATGGAAGAATAGAGACTCATTCTTAAGCCAACCAAAACTGTTATCCTTTGCATGCAACATGCCAGGGGTTATGCCTCCTGCCTCTCTTCTGTTCCCCATCATCATCTATTGTTTTAAACTCTGGTTAAGACTCATACTTTCCATAAGTCTCTCCCAATCAGCCCCAAATCAGTTAGGTCAGTCGGTCAATGCTGATTTATTAAGCACCCACTCTGTGTCAGGCACTATACTAAGCACCAGAGCATAAAGAAAGGTTTAAAGACAGTCCGTGCTCTCAAAGAGCTCATAGTCTAACAGAGGAGACAACATGCAAATACGTACAAACAAGTTACATACAGGATGTGTGTGCATATATCATTATAGCTCTAATTTAATTCAACAAACATTTATTATGAGTTTGAATGCTTCTGTGTTTTGCACACTTTCTAAGTTTGTATATATTTTTCATTTCTCCCTTTTAGCCTTCCGGCATGATACAATGGACAGAGCATTGGACTTGAAGTCAAGGGACCTGGGCTCAAATCCCAAGTTCTCTGCTAACTAGCTATTTGGTCATGGTCCAGTCACTTTACCTAGTGGAACCTCAGTTTTGTCATCTGTCAAATGGGGGATAATAATTCTTGCACTACATTGGTCACAGAGCTGTGGTAAAGAAGTACCATGTCAAGCTTCAATGTAAATATGAGCTGTTATGGTCCTTGAAATCCAATCTGATCCAAGAGGCATTTTTGAGTGACTACCAGTGCTGGGTGCTGGAGATATAAAGACAAAGCACAAAACATTTCCATCTTCAAGGAGCATGCCATCTGGGGGTCTTGGGGCAGGATATGCTTTAATTTATAGGGCAAAGTGCACTAACAACTCAGGCTTCAGATCAGTAAAGGCTGATAGCAGGAAATGGTACATGAACTGAGCCTTGAATGAAGGTAGGAATTCTAAGAAGTAGAATTAAAGTGAAAGTTTATTCCAGGAAGACATAGAAACCTGAGTTAAAGGGAATAGCTCATAGGCTGAGGTAATATGGAATAAGTCTGGAAAAATATTCTAGCACCAGACTGACAAAGCTTTCAAAGTCAAGCTAAGTAGTATGGTTTTCATTCTAAGGACAACAGGGAGCAACAGAAGGTTGTTGATTAGACTTCATCTATTTTAGGTACAATCAATGGGCCCTGAGTACATGGTGCTGGGGAGGGAAGGCAAATAGAAAAAAAATTAAAAAGCTTGGTCAAGTAGATAATTGTTTGGTCATTTTTAGAAAACCTAGATTAGTGTTTGTAAATGAACCAAGGTTCTCCCATTGGAGAAAGATAGGTGCTGGGCAATATGCAAGAGGATACCACAATATTTAATGAAATATTAGTGTTTTCCTTAAGTAATTTCTAGTCAATCAATATGGCCTTGAAGAAATCAGCCTTGTATTCACCATCCCAGCCACATTCCACTCTCCACACAAAAGCCAGCCTACATGAGAAGCCCCCATAGTGGGCATATAATTATCATCAACTGCAAACCCAGTTCTCAAGGATGCTTCCCCATTGCTAGAGAGCTGGATTAATCAGCACTGCTCACGGTGGTTTTTGCATCTCTTAATTTACTACCAAACACTCCTTCTCTCCTGAGAGGAGCTGTTTTGTTACATGTAATTAGCCCATGTACACAATCCTATGTGGGCCTTGTTATTTTTTCACAGGGGGATTACGGAGCTGCCTCTGAGTAGGGACAGGCGACACAGCGCATGAACAAAGGTATGCTGTGCGCTCATTTGCAAATCTCTGCTGGCACGATGGGGGCTCAGCTGGGGAGACATGAGGACTGGGGGTGTGGATGAATCCAGCTTCTTTGGCTGACTCCCTGGCCAGCTGGCTGGGGGCAGAAACATAGGAAAGAAGGGCATAGCGGGCTATTGGCTTCCAAAGAGCTTAGCCTCTTGAGATCAAGATCACTGCTGGGATGGAGAAACTGCTAATTCCTTCAAAAGCCACCTGCTCTTAGGGATGAGTTTGAGGAAAGATAATAGGATCGTATAGTTAAAGCTGGAAGAGACTTTAGAGGCCATTCAGTCCACCCTCTTTTAACTTCTGAGCCAACCAAGACTCAGAAAGTTAAATAGATAGTAAAGAACAGTGCTAAGACTTAAACACAACTCATTGTTGTTCAGTTGTGTCTGACTCTTCATGAGCCCATTTGGGATTTTCTTGACAAAGATACTGGAGTGGTTTGCCATTTCCTTCTCCAGCTCATTTTACAGATGAGGAAACTGAGGCAAACAGGGTTAAGTGACTTACCCAGGATCACACAGCTAGTAAGTGTTTGAGGCCAAACTTGAACTCAGGAACATGAGTTGTCCTGACTCCAGGCCCAGCGCTCTATCCACTGAGCCATCTAGTTGCCCAAGGTCAACGATTCCAAATCCAGTGTACTTCCCACTACACCATGTGGTACCAGGTAATCCTTTATGACCTGGATCCCTGAATTGTAGTTAGAGATCAGGAAATAGGCTTGGAGGTAGGGGCCATGGGGAAGAGAGAGGGATGAGAGGGAGGTAGCATGGATTGATCTAGGCCAAAGTCTTGGGACTTGTCCCTAAAAAAGACTCACTGATAATGTAGGCACAGAGTATCACCTGAAATGAAACACTTGAAAGACTCTTCAACGCAAGCAGAAAAATGAAAAAGGAGAACTGAAACACTTTATAGCCTGCTTTAAATACTCTTTAGCTAGCTTGCTTAGAACTTCCACTCCTGATTTAAATTGGCTTAGAGAAAGCAGCTTGGAATGAGAGCAGGTCAGTGGAATAAAGCTAACCCCATGCTTCTCTTTGGCTGTATTTATTCCCCCATTAGTGATGAATGTGCTGCATTATACAAGACTGCTTAAGGATTAAGTGTTTTAATCAAAAGAGGGGAAATGTAGGTTAAACATAAGGAAGAATTTCTTACCAGCAATTTTTGTTAGATACAAGAACAAGTGACCAAAGACATCATGAAGACTCTTTACCTGCAGATCTTTAAAATTCCAGTCAGCAAACATGAATAAGAGGCTGCTACCTGCTTAATAGTTCCTGGAGTGTTCTAAGTTCTGGAAATTGAAAGGCAAAAACAGTGCCTGCCTTCAAGGAGCTCATATTCTTATAAGAGAGAAAATGTGTAAAAAATGATGAGCATCCAGGATCTATACAGGGTAAACTGGGGGTGATGGAGGAAGGCATTAATGTTGATGAGGCACCTGTTGCAGAAGGTGGGATTTGTGCTACAATTTGAAAGAAGCCAGGAGACAGAAAAGCAGAGGAAGAACATTTTAGGCCTGGGGGACAGCTAGTGAAAGATCAAATCAGGAGGTAGAGTGTCATGCAGCAGTTACGGAGCCTAGTTGATAAAGTGTCGAAAATGGAATCAAGAAGTCCTTATTTTGAATCCTGACTCGAACACTACTAGCTATGTGACTCTGGGCGAGTCACTTAAGTACTCTCAGCCTCAGTTTCCTCATCTGTAAAATGAAGCAGCTAGGTAGTACAGTGGATAGAGTACCAGGCCTGGAGTCAGGAAGACTCCTCTTACTAAGTTCAAATATGGCCTCAGACACTTACTAGCTCTGTGACCCTGGGCAAGTCACTTAACCCTGTTTGCCTCATTTTCTCATCTGTAAAATGAGCTGGAGGAGGAAATGGCAAATCATTCCAGTATCTTTGCCAAGAAAACCCCAAATAGGGTCATGAGGAGTCAGACACAACTGAAACCACTGAGTAACAACAGTTCACAAGATTGTAGTGTGGATCAAATGAGATAAAATATGTAAAGATTGTGCAAATCAACATATAAATGTTAGCTATTATTATATGTGAATTACAGCAGGGAAGTCAGTGTCACTAAGTCACAGCGGATATTGGGGAATTAATGTAAAGATATTGGGAAGGTAGGAAGGGGCCAGGTTGTCAAGGGCTTTAAAAGCTAAATAAAAGCTAAACATCCTTGATCCTAGAGGTAATAGGGAGCTACTAAACTTTGCTAAGTAGGAGAGGTGACATGGTCAGATCCATATTTTAGAAAGATCAGCTTGGAAGATGAGAGGAAGATGAATTGCAGTTGAGAGAGACTTGAGGCAGGGATAGCAATCAGCAGGCTATCAATAGTCCAGGAGTGAGGTGATGAGGGCCTGCACCAGGGTGCTGGCAATGTTGGAGGAAAGAAGGGGCACAAAGACAAGAGATGCTGGGAAGGTAGAATCAACAGGAGTTGGAAATAGACTTGCTCACTGTTTAGGATGAATAAGGTGTGCTATACGAGGAGACAGTGTGGTACCAAAGAAAGTGTGCCTGATTTGGGGTCAAAATCCTGGATTGGAATTCCTATTCTGACATTTACTTCCTGTGTGATGGGCAGATCAGCCTCATTTTCCTTATCTATAAAAACAGGTTGGACTTATCTAAATTGTCTTTCAGTTGTAAATCTACAACACTGACTTAGTTGCTACAATTCACACATAATAACAATAGCTAACACATGTATGTTAATCTACAAAACCTTTACATAGATTATCTCATTTGATCCCCCTAACAATCCAGTGAACTGCTGTTACTCAGTCCTTTCGGGTGTGTCTAACTCTGGATTTTATGCATAATGATCCTGTTCCCAGTAGTAGTGGGGATCTGGCAGTGCATAATCTCACTTGCCAAAGCCAGGCCCCCGGAAAGAACTCTGAACTGAGCATCAGAAGACCTGGACTTGAAACCTGGCCTCACAATTCACCTACTAATCATCAGAGTATAAGTGAACCTTTTAACTGATCTGAACCTCAGTTTTTCTTACCCACAAAATGGGTATAATAAGAATTATACTATCTGCCTCACAGAATTAGTGTTCTTTTAATGAGACGAGTTCTTTCTCAACTACAAAGCACTAGATATGGTAGTCTTATCAGTAATAGATGTTCCTAGCTCGACCATCATTCTTTGGGAAGATACTGGGTCAGGAAAGAACTGGCCTCCTATCGCTCACTAGCAGATGACTCAGGAGGCTGTAGTCAGGAGGTATTAGAGAGATGGTACAGCACCGTCTTGTCCCTCAGGCCTGACATGGCATAATTGTTTTGACATATGATGGAATTTGTCCTCGCATGGGTCAGAGAAAAGCCCAACACTGATGCTTTTCATCTAATTTCAATTACAGTCATTAAAACTCTTACTCCTGAGTCAAGCCTTTCCAAAAAGCCATCAATGACAGCCCATTACAGATGAGTTATTTATAGCAATGTGCATGTTAATTTTACAGTACCACAGACCAATGATTCATGGCTTAGCATTAGTGAGAGGAATCATTCATAGGACTGAGTGATCCTTGACATAACAAGCACCTGCTCTGTATCTCTGCAGGCAAAATTCAAACCCCACTGGCTTAAAAACTCAACCACTTTCCTGTACTGAACAACCAAACCACCTTCATCCCCAGTGCAGGCTTTGACTCCAAATGTTTTATATCAGCAGAGATGGCACAATCTACTTTGGGATGAAAATGCTTCATAATAATATTAACTAACATTTTTATGGTTCTTTATGCCTACAAAGGACAGCATGAGGTAGAGGAAAGAGTACTGGATTTGGAGTCTGAAGACCTGAATTCAAATCCTATTGCTATGTAATTTCAGGTCTTAATTTCTTCCTTTGTAAAACAAAGGGATTGGACTAGATAATCTTTAAGGTTTCTTCCAAACAAAAAAAGCCTGTGATCTCATTTGATCCTTTCGATAATCCCGGGAATTAAGTAGTACAGATTATGGTATTGTTATTTTCTAGTTTAGAAAAAAGACCCAGAGAGCTTGGATGACTTGCTTTGGGTTTGCTAAAGCAGTCTGATAACTCTGAAATAGGAGCAAGTGAAGTATCTTACCTATATTGGATAAAAGTAACTGTCTCTAGGGTGATAAAAAAAAATCCTAGCATCTTCTTCTATTCAGCAAACATTTATTAAACATCTATTATGTTCAAGGTACTGGGCTAAGTATTAGGTCCACAGTGATACAATATTACAGAGTTCCTCCCTCTAGGAGCTTACAGTTTACTCAAAGGATATAACACATAGGTATGAAATATACACAAGCATATTGATGCTTGTACATCGATAATTCAGTGGATCATGATCTCAGTCATGTAGGTATTAGCTCCACGAGTACAAGCCAGCCCCCTCTCATCCTATGTGATTCTTGCCTACATGATCCGACAGATCTTCCAAAGGGGATCTACTCAGAGACTATTGATGCTAATAATACCAACTTTGTGGCCTTATAGCGATGTTCTAAAAAAAAAGAATCTATGCAAAGTGCTTTGTAAACTCAAAATGTTGTATAAATATCAGTCAGTGATGATGATATTGTTACCCAGAACCCTGGAAGGTTCCATCCATCCTCTAGACCTCCAAACAGTTTTTAGTGATCGTTGAAACACTCAACTTGGCCATCCATTATCATTCTTTTTGCTGCACTCCATTTTCTGATTATACAGGTCCTAATTGGATATGGTTTTTGTACCATTACTTGTACCTAAGTCCTTTTGACAATATGCTGCAGGCCAGTTAATGCCCACCTTGTTGCTCTTTTGGGTAATCCAAAATTGTGATTCCTTAGCAATATGGCACCAACGGGAGAATGCTGGTCTTTTTAAAAAAATAGATTTTAGGATCAATGTCCAGCATAAAATCATTAAAATAACTGATTAGTTTCCCAAATACAATCTAACCTATTTTACTCTTCTATTTAACTCAGGGCCTGGATCATATCCATCTGCAGAGCATTTACAATGTTATTGTCATAATTGTTATTTGAATTTTTTCATATTACACGCCAGATATGGAGGGTTTTTTACATCTATGTATTGTGGTTCTACTATCATCAGAGATGAAAATAGGTCATTGTAAGAACTCTGATAAATATATTTCACTTTTTATCTATTTGTTATCCTCTTTGCAGTTTCAGCTACAAATATTCTTGAGATGAACTGTTTTATTTGGGTCTCATGCTTTCTACAATTTTACTTTCTTCTCTACTCTCCTCACTACTTTGTGAGGCAATACTGTTCATAATCTTCCTCCATCATACTCCATTTTGCACTTTCATTTACATACTAAACCAACGTCTGTGTGGTTATCATGTCTCTCCATTTAGAAAGGGATCTCTCTCTCTCTTCCTCTCTCTCTCTCTCTCTCTCTCTCTCTCTCTCTCTCTCTCTCTCTCTCTCTCCCCCCTCTTTCTCTCTTTCTCTCCCTCTCTCTCTCTTTCTCCCTCTCTCTCTCTTTCTCCCTCTCTCTCTCCCTCTCTCTCTTTCTCTTTCTCCCTCTCTCTCTCCCTCTCTCTCTTCCTCTCTCTCTCCCTCTCTCTCTCTGTCCCTCCATCTCTCCCCCCACTCTTTCTCTCTTTCTCTCTCTCCCTCTCTCTCTCTCTCTCTCTCTCTCTCTCTCTCTCTCTCTCTCTCTCTCTCCCTCCCTTCCTCCTAATTGACATATTTTTTTAAATATACAATGCTACTCTGCTTCCCTGTTCTCACTTTCACAATGAAGTCACTAGATATCGATGTATATCTTGACTTGGCTTAGAGGATCTTGTCTAGTACTTTGGTGAATTTCTCTGCCTATTCATCATCTGCAACAGATGTTGGGTACATAAGTTGCAATAATCTTCATGGTTCTTTTTTCTCATAATCATCATAAGCACTGCAAGGCAAAATGACCAAATGTGACATAAAATGATGTCTCTTGTTTCCTTTGGGAACAGGATGAAACTGACTATGTCAGCTCTTTTATTTGCCTCTCCAAGGAGAGCCTATGAGTCATCCTTCCATTTGGTTGCAATTTTCTTATATCTTTTCATTTCATTTATAGCAAGAATATCAATATTGATGCAGTTCCTCTAGTAATGCATTGATGTGTTGGTCATTGGACAAGAATTTCATAGTTAGAAGACAAAGACTCGTGAAGAGATGCTCCATTCTTAGCATATTTTGCCCACATTTTCAGACTCACTAATACAGTAACCATAGAAGCAGAGGTAGGGGTGGAAGGTACATAGAGCTGAGGAGCATTTTGTATTTCATCTGTTCATTTGTTCTGTGGGTTGTCATGGCAAAAGAATTTGTGTATCAGCCAATTTACCAGTGATGGGCCCCTCCATACTTAGCTAGGTGGGTCCTACGGTAGTAGATTCAACCTGTTGCCAATCCTATGCCTAAAGCCATTAGTAGAACCTACCAGAGTGTGCCTTTTCTGGCATAGCCTTGAAGAATCCACAGTCCCCTTCACATGATAATTAAACAAAAGAATAGAATGACTATGCAAGGTATGAAGATAATACAAGTATGGTACAATATGGGGTGTGAGGACGGCAAAAGTTAAATCCAGGCAAAGGGGTATAGGTAAACTTGAGGAGAGAGAATACTTTTAGCAAGGGGAATCTGGAAAGGCAGAGTAGATGGTGCCTGAACTGAGCCTTGAAGGAAGAGGAAAATATTGAAAGGTAGAAAGAAAGAGAGAGTGTTCATTCCAGACACAGGGGAAAGCTTGAACAAATGCTCCAACAGGAAGTGATATGTTGAATCTGGGGAGCAGCTAGTAATCCACTTTGGCTAGATTCATATGGGAAGAGAAGTAATATGAAATAAGGCTAAATGGAATCAGGCTGTGGAGGGTCTTGGATGGACTTTGTATTGCCCGAAAAACATCAACATCTGGTAATAAAGTCGTGATTAATACTGAAGTTATGAATAATATGACTAAGAATAGTAGCGTATATGTAGCACTAAAAGGCTTGCAAAGTGCTTTACATTTTTAAAAATCTTTGATCCTCACAACAACCCTGTGAGGTAGGTGTGATTATTATCCCCATTTGCAGATCAGTAAACTGAGGCACGGAAAGCTTCAGTGACATTCTCAGGGTCACATAGCTAGTAAGTGGCTAAGGCAGGATTCAAACTCAAGTTTAGCCATTGCCCCACCTACCTGTCATTTTTCAATCCTTATTCTCCTCGACTTCTCTGTAACCTTCAACATTATCAATCATCTCTTCTCCTTGATACTCTCTTCTCTCTAGGTTTTTGGGCCAATGCTCTCTCCTGGCTCTCTTCCTACCTGTCTGACCACTCTTTCTCAATTTCCTTTTCTAGCTCTTCACACAGGTCATGCCCACTAACCGTGGGCATCAAGGCAATTTAATACAACACATTTTTATTGAGAAATTGTTATATGCTAGATATGCATTGGTGATACGAAGACAAAAACAGAAGAAATCCTACTCTCATGGAGCTCATATCCTACTCACAGGAAGCAATCTCTTATTAGAATTCCTGGCTTCCTTCAAGACTCAGCTCAAATGCCAGCTTCTACAGGAAGTCTTTCCTGGTCTCTCTGGCTGTTAAAGCCTAACATTATATCTTCCATTCCCTCTGTATGCATCTTGGATGCACCTAATCATTACATGTTGAACGTAAGCATTAGAATGTAAGCTTCTAGAGGTCAAGGATAATTACTGACTTTCTTTGTAAACCCTGCACTTAGCACAATGCTTAAATAAGTGTTTGCTGATTGATTGAATAATTATATAGTGCAGTTAGGTTTTGATTTGTTCAAATAATGCATGTCCTAAAGTGGTCACCTGCATTCAAATTCTCACTATTCAAAGTTATAATTACCTAAAATATGGTCACTGGTTCTAGCCCAATGGAAACATGTACTATGAATTTCAATAATGCAACCAGTTCATTCCTCACACTAATTAGGACCAAGCTACATATACGAAATAAAAAAGTAATCTCAGGGAAGGAAAGAACTAATAACTGGAGGTATTTGTAAAGATCTTTTATAGAAGGTAATACTTAAAATGAGTCTCAAAGAGACCTAGGAGTTCCAAGAGGCAGAGGATGGATATCTTAAAGTTAGAGCGATGTGGGATGGAATGTCTCTACAGGAAAAACCAGATGGACCGCTTTGGCTAGAATGGAAGTGTATGAAGGGAAGTAATGTGACTATCAGCCTAGAAAGATGAGTTTAGAGCCAGATTGTGAGGGGTTTTAAATGACAGACTTATGAGTTTGTATTTTTTTCTGGAGATTCTTCCCTCCTATGCATATTGTTCTTTATAAGCTATGAGCTAGAAGCTTCTCACTATTATGGTCACTCTCCTAAAGACATTCTTCACCTCATCAATGGCCTTCTTAAAACATGAAATATAGAATTGAATATGACACCCCAGAAGTAATCAGAACAGACAACATATAGAAGGACAATCACCTCCCAAGTCCTGGATACTATGTCTCTCTTGATTTCACTAGAAATCTCATTAGCTTTTTAGGATTGCAAGTCAAACTATTTACTCATTTTGAGCTTGCACGTTCACTAAAGCACCCAGATCTTTTTCAGACAAACTGCTATTTAGCTACAGCTTTCTTATTTTGTATTAGAGAAGTTAACACAATTCTTACAGGGATGAGCTTCTTACATTTATTCCTATTACATTTCACTTTGTTCAATTCAGCTTTACAGTCTATACTGTCGAGATTTATTTGAATCCTGACTCTTGTGTATTAACTATCTGTTCCAGCTTTCTGTCATCCGAAAATCTAATAACAATGCCATTTGTGCCTTTATCTAAGCCACTGATGAAAAGATTGTCACATAAAGACAAAGATTTACAGATCTCTAGGTCATACTACCTTGCTCCGATCAACACTGAAACATTAATTATTACTTATTGTATCTATCCACTGAACCTACCCAACCATACTACCATGTGCTTCACACCTCCCCATCTAACATCACAAACTTCGTCAAGGGGTTGGCTAATATCTAAGTAAACGTTATCTCCAGCATCTCCCACTTCTATGTGGACAAGTCTAATGATATGATAAAAAAGGAAATGAGGTTTGCCTGTTAGGGCATGTTCTTTATGAAGCCATGATGACTCTTTGTGATTATCCCTTTCTTTACTGAATATTTACTGGCTCTCCCCTTATTAACACATTCAAAAATTTTGCTAGAAACTAGACCAGGGGTGGGGAACCTGCAGCCTTGAGGCCACATGTGGCAAACTAGAGTTTGCAGATGCTATTCTCTTCCATATTTTGAAATTTAAACAATATCCATTTTTGGTGATTTTTATTCATTGGTGTTGTTGATTTAAAAAAGTTTTATAATACCTTCATTTCTAAATATATATCTTCTTCCTCTCTTACCTAGTGAATCTTCCCTTATGACAAAAATTTTAGAAGAAAGAGAAAACAGTTCAACAAAATCCATCTACATATCCATTCCTATCGTCCCCCAACTTTTCAGTGAAGAGATCATTTCAACATTGTAATTACACAGTGTTCAGTTTTGTCTTGTTTTTCTTTCTGTTTCCATTAGTGTAGTCATTGTATATATTGACTTCCTCTTACTGTTTATTTTTCTCTGAATCAGTTCATTTATGTCTTCCCATGTTTCTCTGAATTCTTCATATTAATTATTTCTTACAGAGCAACATTATTCCATTTTATTCATTTATCGTGATTTTTGGTCATCTCCCAACCAAGGGGCAATCGTTTGCTCCAATATCTTCCAAATACCACTTATTGTGGTTCCACAATAACTGCTTCAAGTTCTTTCATACTCTGGAATACTGGGTAAATGCTGGACCTTAGTCAGGATAGACTTGATCTCAAAAATCTCCTCTTACACTTTCTTGCTATGATCATGGGCAAGTCACCTAACCTCTCTGACCTTCAGTCTTCTCATCTGCAAAATCAGGATAAAAATAATACGTATAGAACCTAACTCATGGGGCTGTTGTGAGGTTTAAATGAGATAGCATACACAAAGCACATTGAAAAAGCTAAAGCACATGATTTCACATATTGC
>NC_050574.1:163172455-163337455 GCF_011100635.1 Trichosurus vulpecula | reverse complement strand
TTTCTGCTAAGGGCCTCCTTTATCATATATATATAGAGAGAGAACTGAGTCAAATTTATAAGAATACAAGTTATTCCCCAATTGAGAAATGGTTAAAGGATATGAACAGGCAGTTTTCAGATGAAGAAATTGAAGCTATCTATAGTCATATGAAAAAAATGTTCCAAATCACTATTGATTAGAGGAATGCAAATTAAAACAACTCTAAGGTTCCACCCCACACCTATGAGATTGGCTGATGTGACAGAAAAAGGGAAATGACAAATGTTGGAGGGGATGTGGGGAAATTGGGACACTAATGCAGAGTTAATGGAGGTGTAAATTAGTTCAACAATTCTGGAAAGCAATCTGGAACTATGCCTGGAAGACTATAAAACTGTGCATACCGTTTGACCCAGCAACAGCATTACTAGGTCTGCATCTTAAAGAGATAAAAAGGGAGAAGGACCTATGTACAAAAGTATTTATAGCAGCTCTTTTTGTGGTGGCAAATAATTGGAAATTGAGGGGATGCCCATCAATTGGGGAATGGCTAAACAAGCTATGGTACATAATTGTAATGGACTACTATTGTGCTATAAGAAATGACAAGCAAGATGCTTTCAGAAAAAACCTGGGAAGACTTAAATGAACTGATGCAAAGTGAAGTGAGCAAAATGGGAACAGTAACAGCCATATTATAAGATAATCACCTGTGAATGACTTAACTGTTCTCAGCAACACAGTGATCTAACATAATTCCAAAGGATTCATGACAGAAAATGCTATCGCTTCTAGAGAAAAAACTGATGGAGTCTATGCAGATCAAAGCATACTTATAAAACAAACATCTTTTTCTTTCTTTCTTTTTTTGTCTGTGTTTACTTTTTTGTTGTTGTTGTTCAGTCCTTTCAGTTCATGACTAATATTTTGTGACCACAATTGGGGTTTTCTTGGCAAAGATATTGGAGTGGTTTGCCATTTCTTTCTCTAGCTCGTTTTACAGATAGGGAAATTGAGGCAAAGAGGGTTAAGTGACTTGACTAGGGTCACACAGCTAGTAAATATGTAATACGTGTTTTCTTTTACAACATGATTAATATGGAAACATTTTACATGACTGCATATGCATAACCTATATCAAATTGCTTACCTGCTCAATGAGGGGGGAAAGGAAAGAGAGAAAGAGAGAATTTGGAGTTCAAAAAATAAAAAAACCTAATGTTCAAAATTCCTACATGTAATTGGAAAAAATAAACATTAAAAAAATAAAGTCTATTTAATCATCCCCCAAACAAGCATCATATTTAAACTATCCTCTGGAAGAATGCAGGGATTAGCCCAAGTAGAAGCTGTTATCTCACATTTCTTCCATTATACAAACAGCAGAGCCAAGAGGCATAGGTACAACTAGATGAGTGCAAGGAGGATAGCTGAATGAAGTACACCTCTGAAAGGATTGCAGAGCTGTCCTTATGTCAGTTTCCCTGTGGCCTCATTGTGACTATACTTTGTGTTCAATGCCATGGTCATGCCCTTTCTAAGAGCTCCTTGATGGTAAGGACCATATCTTTTAATTCTTGGCTTTCTCTCCACAATCTGTAGTGTAGTTTTCTTTTTTTTCTTTTTATTTAATTTATTTAATATATTTAGTTTTCAGCATTGATTGTCACAAGAGTTTGAATTACAAATTTTCTCCCCATTTCTACCCTCCTGCCCACTCCAAGATGGTGTATATTCTGGTTGCGCCATTCCCCAGGCAGCCCTCCCCTCTGTCACCCCACTCCCCTCCCATCCCCCTTTACATTCTTCTCTTGTAGGGCAAGATAAATTTCTATGCCCCATTTCCTGTGTATCTTATTTCCTAGTTGCATGCAAAACTTTTTTCTTTGTTGTTGTTTTTAAACGTCTGTTTTTAAAACTTTGAGTTCCAAATTCTCTCCCCTCTTCCCTCCCCGCCCACCCTCCCTAAGAAGTCAAGCAATTCAACATAGGCCACATGTGTATCATTATGTAAAACCCTTCCACTATACTCATGTTGTGAAAGATTAACTGTGTTTTGCTCCATCCTAACCTATCCCCCTTTATTGAATTTTCTCCCTTGACCCTGTCCCTTTTTGAAAGTGTTTTTGATTGCCTCCTCCCCCCATCTTCCCTCCCTTATATCGTCCCCCCTTTTTTATCTTCTCCTTCTTTCCTGTGGGGTAAGATACCCAATTGAGTGTGTATGGTATTCCCTCTTCAGGTCAAATCCGATGAGAGCAAGATTTACTCATTCCTCCTCACATGCCCCCTTTTCCCTTCCTAGAGAACCGCTTTTTCTTGCCACTTTTATGCAAGATAATTTACCCCATTCTATCTCTCCCTTTCTCCCTCTCTCAACATATTCCTCTCTTATCCCTTAATTTGATTTTATTTTTTTAGATATCATCCCTTCATATTCAACTCACCCTGTGCCCTCTGTGTGTGTGTGTGTATACATACATACACACACATATATATACACACACCTACATATATACATATGTAGACACACACATATGTATATATATGTATACACACACACATATGTATATTCCTTTCAGCTACTATGATATTGAGGTCTCATGAATTGTACAGATCATCTTTCCATGTAGGAATGTAAACAAAACAGTTCAACTTTAGTAAGTCCCTTATGATTTCTCTTTCTTGTTTACCTTTTTGTGCTTCTCTTGATTCTTGTGTTTTAAAGTCAAATTTTCTATTCAGCTCTGGTCTTTTCACTGAGAAAGCTTGAAAGTCCTCTATTTTATTGAAAATCCATATTTTGCCTTGGAGCATGATACTCAGTTTTGCTGGGTAGGTGATTCTTGGTTTTAATCCTAGCTCCATTGACCTCCGGAATATTGTATTCCAAGCCCTTCGGTCCCTTAATGTGGAAGCTGCCAGATCCTGTGTTATCCTGATTGTTTTTCCACAATATTCAAATTGTTTCTTTCTGGCTGCTTGCAGTATTTTCTCCTTGACCTGGAAACTCTGGAATTTGGCAACAACGTTCCTAGGAGATTTCTTTTTGGGATCATTTCCAGGAGGCGATCGGTGGATTCTTTCAATTTCTATTTTACCCTACCGATCTAGAATATCAGGGCAGTTCTCCTTGATAATTTCTTGAAAGATGATATCTAGGCTCTTTCTTTGATCATGGCTTTCAGGTAGTCCAATAATTTTTAAATTTTCTCTCCTGGATCTATTTTCCAGGTCAGTGGTTTTTCCAATGAGATATTTCACATTGTCTTCCACTTTTTCATTCCTTTGGTTCTGTATTATAATATCTTGATTTCTCATAAAGTCACTAGCTTCCACTTGCTCCAATCTAATTTTTTAAGGTAGTATTTTCTTCAGTGGTCTTTTGGACCTCCTTTTCCATTTGGGTAATTCTGCCTTTCAAGGCATTCTTCTCCTCATTGGCTTTTTGGAGCTCTTTTGCCATTTGAGTTAGTCTATTTTTTAAAGCGTTGTTTTCTTCAACATTTTTTTCAGTATGTTTTTGGGTCTCCTTTAGCAAGTCATTGATTTGTTTTTCATGGTTTTCTCTCATCCTTCTCATTTCTCTTCCCAATTTTTCCTCTACTTCTCTAACTTGCTTTTCCAAATCATTTTTGAGCTCTTCCATGGGCTGAGACGAGTTCATGTTTTTGTTGGAGGTTTTTGTTGTAGGCTCTATGACTTTGTTGACTTCTTCAGGCTGTATGTTTTGGTCTTCTTTGTCACCAAAGAAAGATTCCAAAGTCTGAGACTGAATCTGAGTGTGTTTTTGTTGCCTGGCCATGTTCCCAGCCAACTTACTTGACCCTTGAGTTTTTCGTCAGAGTATGACTGCTTGTAGAGCAAAGAGTACTTTGTTCCGAGCTTGAGGGGATGCGCTGTTGATTTCAGAGCTATTTCTATACAGCCAGCTCTACCACACCAGCACTCCTCCTTCCTCAAGAACCACCAACCCGGAACTGACGCAAATCTTAAGCAGGCTGTGCACTCCTGCTCTGATCTGCCACTTAATTCCTCCCACCAGGTGGGCCTGCGGCCGGAAGTAACTGCAGCTGTAGTTTTATAGCTGCACCTCCTCCGCTGCCCCTGGGGCAGTGGCCGAACAGCAAACTCTGTCCCCCGCAGCTTTTTCCACTAACCTTCTCTGTTGTCTTTGGTGTTTGTGGGTTAAGAAGTCTGGTAACTGCCACAGCTCACTGATTCAGGGTGCTAGGGCCTGTTCCAGCCTGCTGCTGGTCTGGGTGGTCCTGCCACTGCCCATGCTGAGATCCACTCCCCTCTGCTCTGTGTGTGATAGACCTCATCCAGCGACCATCCAGGCTGTCCTGGGCTAGATCCCTGCTTCCCTCTGCTATTTTGTGGGTTCTGCAGTTCTAGAATTTTTTCAGAGCCATTTTTTATAGTTTTTTGGAGGGACCTGGTGGGGAGCTCATGCAAGTCCCTGCTTTTTAGCTGCCATCTTTGCTCCACCCCCGGAAGTCCTGTAGTATAGTTTTCCCAAGTAGCATAGCAAAGAATTACAGGATATCAGATTTGGATGGAACCTAAGATACAACCTAATCCAACTTGTGTCAGAATAAGGCCCTTCTCTACAATATACTTGACGAATAGTTATTCAGATTTTGCTTGAAGAGCTACATGGAGGTCCCAGTACTTCCAAAGGTAGCCCATTACACCCTTGGCTCTCTGTAACTGTTTTCCCTAACATCGTGCCTATTGTTTTCAATAACAAACCCCAAAATCTGGAATAGTTGTAGAAAGAAAGAAATTTCTTTATCTCCAGCATTCTTAGAGAGTTACCGAGGCCAGGATGACATTTTGGGTTCAAATAATCTCTAGTCACATAAAATTAGATTGAAGCAGACTAATAATTAACAAGTCTTCTAAACAATGTCATAAAGCATTTTCCAGATGTCTAAATCTGTTTCTGAAACTTCCACTTACTGCTCCTAGCCTCTGGGAATAAGCAAACATGTCCACATGTCATTTTCTCCAAAACTTGAAGATTGCTATCATGTTCCTTAGTCTTCCCTTATCCAGGCTAAATATCCCTAGATCCTTTGATAGATCCCTATTTAGCATAATCTCAAGGCCCTTCACCATTAAGGTCACCCTCCTCTAGGCTCTCTTTAGCTTATTGATGTTCTAATATTTTGGTTCCAGAACCAATGTGGTTTGATCAGAGTAGGAGAGGACAATAAATTCATTGGCTTTGGATGCTATCATGCACCTTTTAACACTCCAAGATTGCAATAACTTTTTTGTATTTTACTTAGCTTTGTTGTTGTTCAGTTGATCCAGTTGTGTCTAGCTCCTAATGACCCCATGGACCATACTGTCCATGAGGTTTTCTTGGCAAAGATATGGGAGTGATTTTTCATTTCCTTCTCCAGTGGATTAAAGCAAACAGAGGTTAACTGACTTGCCCAGAGTTATATAACTAACTAGTAAGTGTCCAAGGCCAAATTTGAACTCAGATCTTCCTGACTCCAGGCCTAGCCCTCTATCCACTGGGCCACTTAAAATCCATTAAAAGTCTCAGAACTTTTCCAAATGAACGCTGGCTAGCTAGGTCTTCTTCATCTTGTATTTGTTAAGTTGAAGCTTGTAACTCAGATAGGAGACTTTACATTTGGCCTTATTAAACTTCTTATTAGATTTGTCCCAACAGCCTGTTGAGATCTTTCTTTCATGTCATGAAGATATTGTTTTCATCCCGGTTTTAGCTTCACTTCTTTTTTTAAAAATTTTTTTAAAAAAATTTATTTTTCTAAAACAAATATACAATAAGAAAAGAAAAAGAAACATTATAAACTTAAATACAAAATAAGAAAAGAAAAAACATGTCATGTGCACAGCAGAACACAAGAGAGGATTCAAAACACATAGTAATAAATTTCCATTTCAAGAAAGCCTATGTAATAAATACTGCACATTGTATTCTGAGCTATCTATCTTTTCTTTGCTTCCTTGTGAGTTTTCTTTTGTTCTCTGCTGTGCACTTTTTACTTTCTTCTTTTTTCCACCTTCCTCCTCCCTCCAGGCTCTAATTAAACATGGATATATTTATATATAGATATATACATATACCTACATATATAAAAATATACTTTCCCTAACAAATTCTACTCCTGATCTTTGTTTTATGTTTGTGTGTAACTCTTATTTTCTATCCTTCCTGACTCCTCTACTTCACTTCTGCCTGCTATCTTGCTTTCTTATTACTTGACCTACCCCCACTCCAAGGATCTCTCCCTTATCCTCCCATTCCTATAAATCTAAACCCCCTCCTATACCCCCTCAACCTATTTCTTTACCCTCCCCTCTAGAGATCCCTCCCTTATCCTCTCCCCTCTTCCTATCTCCTTAGTGTTTTATTTTTTTTCTGAATTTAGAAGACTTTTATATTCTTCTAGATATATAAGTACAGTTGCCTCTTGAGCCCATTCCCAGTGAAAGTAGGTTACCAGAACTAACAGGCCTTCTCACCAATCTGATTCCTCTGTGTTAGTTTTTCCTCTTGCATCTCATTTGTGTAAGATAATTACTCTTTTAGCTGTTCCTAAACAGTTTTACTTTTAAAAATCATATTATACTCAAGTCTACCCCAATCTTTCTTATAAACTATTAGCTTCACTTTTTAATGGATTTCCAGGAGTGACTGGAATGATCTAAGTCCCAAAATGGCAGCCAAAACGTCACTCTTTTCTCCATTTATTAAAGTAAAAATGATATTTGCCAATATCAAATCTGTTCTAGCCTTTGGTGCCAGTACATCTCCATGTCAATTTTGGACTGATAATGTTTAAAAACATTTCTTCCATCCTTGTCCTAAATATGTGATGGCAAAAACTTTTAACTTTATTTAAAAAATTATTTTTTTTCCAGTTACAACTAAAAACAATTTTTATCATTAAAAAAGTTTTGAGTTCCAAATTCTCTCTCCTTTTCTTCTCCTCTCATTGAGAAGGCAAGCAATTTGATATAGGTTATACATGTGTAGTCATTTAAAACATATTTCTATACTAGCATGATTGCAAATTTTGAAATGTATGTCATGAGATGAAAAAGGTCAGAAAGCTCTGGCCTAGCATGTTCTCACACACCACTTTTTTGATGAATGTTACTAATTGATGGGTAGTTTGGTCATTAGTATTCAAGAAAAGCATGGAAATGACTATTATTTTAGGTAGAGGAGGGGGAACCTGCTTTGTAATTCCCATATTCAAGATCTAACAACAGCGATTTCAAAATAAGGAAGTATTTTGCATTTATTTGATTTTGTTATTTATTACAGATGTATCAGAGAGCTCTAACAACTCAAATTACTTAAAAGCAAGCCCAGTGTACCCTAGACTTCATATCAGGATATGGATAACAGAAGCCTGGTGTAGTGGATAGAAAGCGGATTCTAGGACTTGCCTGTCACATACTAACTGTGTGACCCTGGGCAAGTCACTTAACTTCTCAGTGCCCAGGAAACTGTAGGACAATTACCTTGAAAGAACAGGTGCCGATCTCCATTGATGGAGGGGGTTTCATATACTAAAGAAATCATATACTAATTGAAACAACAATAACAACCAAAACCAAAACAAAATCCAGCATTCTTGTTTCCCAAACAAGTGAAAAAGCTTACCTATACATACTTATTGCATAAAATTTTATCTCTTGGGGCTTTAATTTCATTATCAATAAAAAAGAAAAGTCAACTAGGCAATTTCCAATGTCCCTTCCAATTCTAAAATTTTGTGGGTATAAGAAACACTTTTTTTTCTTGGCTCATCCAAAATAATGTTTAATAGAGTCTCAGTCTGGCATTCAGTCCTGGGCAACACAATAGGACTTAGCCATATCGTTAGGCTGGTAATATATCTCTGGGAATGAAGGCATACCAGCCTTCCTGACCTTTATTTATCCTTTTCTCTGTCCTTACATGACTCCTTGCCCTTAAACTCTCTCTGGTGCTCTTCAAGCCTTAAGAGACCATCATTTGGAAAATGAGTAGAAGAATGTGGTGGGTGGTACAGTATCTTATCTGTTCTAACTCGAAGTAGAGTTACATGGGTAAAAACTAAAATTGCTCTGAGTTCCATTTTTTTTTTGTCTAAAGACCATAGAGTTATTTATTCACTCTCAAACACATTCATTCTCATGTAAAAAAATTCACACATTGGCATATGGTAGTTCATGTGTTTGATTTATTCTATGATCTACCAATCAGACAATGAATAAATATTTATTACTTGCATACTGTATTCCAGCACTGTGCTGAATAAGAGCTGGGGAGACAAACAAGGGCAAAAACAATCTGACTTCAAGACTTACATTCTAATGAAAAAATTATATACATAAAAAAGTACAATAAAAAGCACAGTGAGTAGAGCACCGGCCCTGGAGTCAGGAGGATCTGAGTTCAAATCTGACCTCAGACACTTGACGCATCTAGTAGCTGTGTGACTTTGGGCAAGTCACTTAACCCCAATTGCCCTGCCAAAAAAAGTACATATAAGATACAGAATAGATAGAAGGTAACCTTAGAGAAGGCACTAGCAACTGGAGAGATGAGCAAAGGCCTTCTGCATAAGGTGACTTTTGAGCTGAATCTTTTAGGAAACCAGGACATTCTAAGAGGTAGAAGTGAGAATGTAGAGCATTTCAAGAATGGGGGACCATCAGGGTAAAGGTGATGGGAGATGGAGTGCTGTGTGAGAGAAACAGCAGGTAGGTCAATATGGCTGGCTCAAAGTCACTGTCAGAACTAGCAGCTCAATGACTATCTGTGTCACTTCAGACTGGCGAGGTCTTTGATCTAAACTTAATCCAGACTCCTAGAAGTTCAGATATTAATATATTAAAAAATAAGTTATTATTGATATCTTTTGTTTCTTACATCCTCATAGTTATCTCCAGTATCCTTCCTCTTCCCACTCCCATATAACAAAGAGTATTTTTTAAGAGGAAAACAAATTATCACAACTTATCAATACATTGAAAAAGTCTGAAAACACGTGCAATGTGTACTACCAGTGGACCTCCCACCTTCAAAAGGGTGGATTGGGGATGTCTTCTCATACCTCTTCATTCTAATCAAGCTTGATCTTTATAATTTGGTTACATTAAAGTTATGAGAGTTGTGATTATTTTTGTCTGTCTTTAATATTGTTTTCTTTTTAAGTTATGATTCCTCCTTTTCTACTGTAAATACTGTAAGGGCTCTAAATGTTCCTTCGGTTACTTAACTTATTCTCTTTTAAGGTGGCCTTATTCACAATTGCTCCTTTCCATCCATCCCTAATTCCCTCCTTCTATTCCCTGGGGGTTTTACTTATTAGCTCCTTTATCTTTCTTGCTTTACTTGGTTATTTAACTCTTCCCCACTTTTATTCATCTTAGCCAAATAGATTCCCTTTTCCTCTCCTTCCCTTCAGCTAGTCCTGTTCATTAGTTTGAGAAATTTCATTCTTTGCACCCCTTTTCAGAGAGGGTTTCTCTCATCTCTCTTTATTATCTATCCTCTTTTTCTGTCTTCTCTAGGCTCTCCTTCTCTGATTGATGATCCCTATAATTATATAGTCTCTTTCTATTCTCTGTATTTCTCGTGTATCAGAACTCTCAAGGTATCAGGCTCTCCCCTCTAAACAGTTTCTGCCACTGCCTTGTTCAACTTGCTCCTCAGATTCCTCTTTTCCATTGTGCCTCACTCCCAGAACAAAGCCATTTCTTGCAGATGACATGGCCCTATGTTAGGAACTCCTTTCCCCACATTCTTGATTATGTAGCCCCACACTATTCTATACCCTTCCCTGGTTACCTTCTTTTCTCTATTTGCCTCAAAATCTCCTTCCTGGGGCCATGCCTTCCCACACTCCAGTTCCAGTTGCTTCAAGGAGTGCTAACTCCCCACCCCCACAACGTAGGACAAGTGGTATTTTTCAAGTACCAAATCCCTCAGACCACACCCAGCACAAGGTCCCTGTCTCCCTTCACAAAACATCTTTCTTCAAGCATAGGAGACTTCTTCAGTGGAACACCTTCCACCTAGGAAGGAGCAAGGCCTCCTTCCTTGCCCAATTCTTTTTAATCCTTCCTCCTTCCTCCTCACCCTCCCTTGCAGACTCTTCTCTTATTAGAACCACAGGAATTACCTTCCCCCCATCATGACTAGCTCTTGATTTAACCCACACATATTACACACTCCCCTCAGTCCTCCTGCTCCCCTCCCTCCTTTCATTTGCCCTCCCATTTTGTAATGTCCCACAAAAACAAAACAAAACAAAACAAAAGAAAGCATTGATTCATGTGTAGACAGGGCATCACCAGGTTCTTTCCATAATGTAGAGCATTATTATTGTAGGCTTGCCTCTTCACTGTTACCGCCACCTGACTTCTGCCTTCATTCCTATCTCTGTGTACATTTAGAAAGAAGTCTTTTACTGGTTTCTCTGCTGTTCTCCTGTTGCTGTTGCTGGCCTTGGCTACTGCATTTGTTCACCTGTCTGGGATGCTTGAGCAGTAATTTCTTCAGATCTGATTTTCATCCTAAGAATGTTTCAAATGCCTCTTTATTACTGAATGAGCCTCTTTTTTCATTGGGGTTAAACTTAAGTTTGCAAGTTAACTGGAGCATCCTGAACTTCATTGCTGTGCAGAACATAGTATTCCATTCCCACCTGTGTTTTCTGGTGGGTACAGAATAGTCTTGTGTTATTTGAGTTTCCTTTCCTTTGTATTTAAAAGTCATTCTCCTGCTCACTGGCAGAACTTGTTTCTGAATTAATTATTACATTTAACCACTATGTGTAAGTTTTTAGGCTTAGATTTTGCAATGACCAATGAACACTTTTCAATTGATATTTCATTTTCTATGTTTGGAAGTTCTGGGCAGTTCTCTATAGAATTTCCTGCATTGTGATGTTAAGTTTTTTTGTCCTGTTGTGTTCTGGGAGACCTACGATCCTTAGATTGTCTCTACACATCCTCTCCTCAAGATCATTGTGTTTTGTTTGGATAGGGTGCATATTTTATTTTAATGTTATTTTTTTGCTTCTCTTCTATATTGTCTTATACTTCTTTGTATTTGCATTCCTAATCTGTTGTCCTCTCTTTGGTTTCTTTAGTGAGACTTCCTATTGTAGAGTCCAGTTTTTCTCCTGCCCATTATTTTTTTCTGTATAGGTCATAAATTCTGTACTTATAATTCTCACATCTCTTTTTACCTATTCAGGAACAACATATTGTGGTTTCATGTCCACCTCATATTCCACAGATTCCTCTGTTTCATCAAGTATTGGATCATTTTCCTTTGTTTTGCAGCATTTATTCATAAGATGCCTAATTTACGAGATCTAGAGGCCATATTTCCTTCTGCTGTTAATGTTTTCCCTATTGATTTGTGTGCTTTTATTCCAGGTCTTTTGAGTTTTTTTCCTGAGATCTTCAGTAATTTCAGTCTTTGCCCCCCCCTTATTTTCCCCTATTGCTCACTTTATGACTCTCCTCTGATAATGGGTTCCTTGGAGGCTGGGTCTCAAAGCATCTCAGTCTCCTCCCACACTGGGCAAGTCATAGTTCATGAATTGGCCCCAGCTGGATGCTGAGTTCTTGCCCTCAGGCTTAGTGGGGTGCTGAATAGCCTTTCCCCCTCCCCCACACAGCCCCACCTTATACACATCATGGTCTATTGCTCCCTCTGTTCCTATTCTCTAGCTTAGCACTGGCAGTTCAAAGATCTTCCATGCTGGCTATAGGATTAATTTCTGTAGTTTGGGTCTCTGAGACTCTGGGAACAGTAGGGGATGAGTTTTAGGATTGGGCTGTATTTTAAGTCCAGACACATGTCCTGCTGGTTCTCCTGAAGGGATCTTTTGTAGCACAGACCTTGGCCCACTGTGACATGGGCTATCTGTCTTGGTCCCAACAACCTTCCTTAGCCTGAAGTGCTGCCATCGCCTCAGCTGTCTGTAGTGGGTGTAGTCTGTAGTGATCTTCTGCAGTCTAGAACTGGGATCTCCATGGCACTGGAGGACGGGAGGACTGGGAGATGGGGTTGGGTTTTTTTTTTTGTGAGCCCAAGCCCATGTGGCTGGTCCTTGAGTTGACTAGTGCAGACTTGATGCTGACAGCCTGGGAGGTGAGGGAGGAGTACTGAGTGAACCCAAGGTAGGTATCAGTTTATGGATTTTTTTTGAACCTTCTTTTGTATTCCAGGTGTCCTAAGTCATGGAGACAACTGAAATTGCTTTATCTATGGGGCATAATTTTTGTTTTGGAGAAATGTGAGAGACTGAAGAAATCAGAGAAAAGTCTACTGTTTCATCTTATTGATCACATGACCTACAAATGAGATACTAGAATATTTTCGTTGCGTATCATCTTTTTATGTAGGATGATGATTGGGGAAACCCTTGATTTGTTGAACTGGGATAACTCCCATGCAGTTGGATCCTCAATCTAACTCTTTGCTGAGGAATATAAACCTTGTCGAGGTGACACAGGGAACTTCTAATATTCCCGCAGTGATTGGGTTTGGGTGGTTTTCATCTAAGATGATTGGTGACTGAGAGTCAGTGAGGATAGACTCTTGTTGAGAAACCTCCCTACTCTGGTCTGTAAGAGCATTAGAGATGCTCTCTTTTGACCCTACTTTCTTGGCATAGGGAGAGGATTTCTTTATCCTTCCTTCCTCCATGCCCAATCTCAGTGGCAATGGTGGCTCATAGCACAAGCACACAGCAGCAGAAATATATTTTCTCAAGCAGATATAAGACTATACCTTGAGTGTTAGGCTGCCGCCTTCTGCCTTTTTGTTTCCTTCACTGAGCACTGGTCAGCAACTACTATTCCTGAGAAATGGATGCTTTCTGCTTTAGCAGTTACCTCGCAAAAGTTTGGAGATTTCGGAGAAGAGGGAGGAGGATTTCCTTAATATTCTGGTTTTTAGAGAAGAAATCCACTAACAGGATCTTCCTGTACGTTAAGGACTAAAGAAAGCTATGCTTTCACTGGCCAAGAAATCTAGATGTTGTTAGGACTGTACAGTTCCAGGGTGAGTACAACATATCTGATAATGGTCCTGAAAAAAAACCTTACTTTCTAGGGGGGAGCATAATAAATAAAATAGGCTCTTTGAGATATTTTATATATTTCTTCTTGTGCCTCTGAATCTTCTGGATCTCAGAATATTTTTGGGGGGTGAAGTAAAGGCTATCTCATACTTGATACCTATGTTATACATTGAGTACCTTTCTAAGAAGGGATCCTGTGAACCCTTTTTGATGAAACCCTAGACGTGAACCATATCTAAGTTATGTTCACAGATTTCTTTAGGTTTAATCTGGATAAGGGGCAGAGCTATAGAGAAAATCTGACCATCCTTAAGAGTTAAGCCCCCCAGAAGTCAACATGGTCTGTATGAGCCCAGAGCCCCTGGTTGGGGGTCCCTGAGTTATTTGGCATTTAAAGGAAATATTTATATCCTACATATCAAATGAGATATTTGTAAAAAGCACTTTGCACAATGCCTAGCATATGGTAGATATTATAATAAATGCTTATTTCCTTTCTCTACCTTACGATCTTATATTGCATTAATAGTAGTTAACATTTATAAAGCACTTTAAGGTTTGCAAAATCCTTACAATTATTTCATTTTATTCTCACAATCATCATGGGAGGGAGATACTATTATTATTCCCATTTCACAGATGAGAAAACTGAGGCTGAGAGCAGTTAAGTGACTTGCCCAGGGTCATACAACTAGCTAGTATCTGGAGCTGGATTTGAACTCAGGTCTTTGACTCCAGGTCCAGCACTCTGTCTGCTGTGCCACCTAGCTGCCTATGAGTAGAACCATAGTGTCCAGACCAAGGAAGGTTAGAGCTCCATTTCACTCTTTTCTGATCTAACCACATGTTCCGCATGTCCCATTTAGGAAGGACGTTGACAAACACCTAGAAGGGGGTGGCCCAGAAAGTGAGAAAACTGGAAACCAGGAGATCTGGGGGAGATGATTTAGTGACACGCGGAAGAGGGATTGATTTGTTCTGCTTAGCTGAAGAACCCAAGCTCTCCCTGGGTGGAGGTTGTAGAAAGGCTGATTTTGGACCGATAGAGGGAAAAATTCTCTGACAGCTAGAGCTACCGACAAATAGAATGGGTGCTGGGGAGGGGTGGAGATGGATATGGGACTGTGTCTGCTGTGTGCCATATGATCTCACCACAACCCTGCAAGGTAGGTGCTGTTAGTATCACTGTTTTACAGTTGACTTGCTTAAGGTCATACCCTGGGTTGGGATTTGAACTTAGGCCTTCCTGACTCTAGGCCCAGCACTCTATCCACTGTGCCACCTTGCTGCCTTTACAGGCAGTGAAAGGGAGAGACAGGGAATTCTCTCACAGGATATCTTCAATGACAGGCTGGATGATCAACTGTCATGACTTGTCAGGTATTGTTTAGAGGGGATTCCTGCTCAGGCAGAGTTTGGTTTAAGTGATATCTGAGGTCCTTTTCATGAATTTGTAAAATCTATATATAAGTAAAGAAAAACTTATAGTCAGTTTTATGGGTGGGTGTTAGTCCTATTCCTCAACACTGGTGTTATGAAAGGTTTCTACTATTTTCTCCTTTAATTGGGTGCTGGCTCAGAGATGTGGAACTATCTTTATAACCAGATGAGTTGGGGACATTTCTGTCAACAAATTCTGGGTCACAAGTCAGGCCACTGACTCTGTGTAGTATTGGAGGTAAATTTAGCCCTTAATGTAATCTTGATGGTCAAATTAATTCTTACTGCTTTGTAGAATAAGATACTTGTGGGACAAACTATATTAATCCCAATCCAAAGTAATCTATTGTGTCTGATTTTTCCTGAGAAATGTTAGATCAGAACCCAGGGATGGTAAATGGTGTCTTTAAATCATGACAGGAAAACCATCTAGTTCTCTACCAGATGTAAAATTCATAAACTCTAGGGTCTCTGGGAGGAGAGATTCAGAATAACTACAAATGAGACTTACAGCCTCAAAAAAATCTTAAATTGGCATGTTTAAAGTGGCATGTTTATTAAACTCATGACAGATTCTCACAACAGCAACAAATGTCATTCTGCTACATCAAATTTCCCTTACTAAAGGAAAAAAAAATGATAACCTCACATAGGGTTGATGGACCCGGGCAATTTTTTCCCCCGGCTACCTATGATAAAAACAGTCACTCCATTCCCTGCTCTTCATTGCTACTACTTTCTTTCATTTTCTTCATTTCCTTTCTTGCCTTATGTCCCCGAAATGCTGCCTGGATTTTAACGGCAGCAGCAGCAACCTCTTCTTCATCAGCATTAGCTTCCTCCTTCATTAAAAGAAGAGAATGCAAAGTGTTATGTTAAACATGGATATAAAAGTTAAAACAACTTGAAAGTGCAACAACTGAAGAACTGTTGCCTCCTGGGGGAATTTTTTATGTTGTTTTGTCATTTATGCACCAAATGGAAAATGCCCAAAGAGCAGGCATTTTCTTTTGTAGCTTTTTAATACATCTTTGTGACAAAAATGAATCATTCCTAAGTATTATGTGCATTTTTTCAAAATAGTTCTGAAGTAACACTTTGTTTCTTGAGCAATAATATATTTGGGGAAATAAGCAATGATAATTGAAGCTTGCTATAAGTTTCCGATAGAAGAGTAAACATTTCATTGATTCATATGCAACAATTGTATTTTTAGGATATGAAGTTCTTAATTTGCTAATCAAAAACATAAAACAACCTTTATTTTAAAAATATATTTATTTTATTTCATTTTTTGTTGCATTTTGAGTTCTGAGTTGTCTCCCTCCCTCCTCCCAACCCCACATTAGAGAAGGTCAACATTTGATAGAGATATATACGTGGAATCATACAAACCTTCATATATAAGTTCTTTCTCTAGAGGTGGATAGCACTTTACTTCATTAAATCCTTTATAGCTGATTTGAATATTCAAATTACTCAGAATAGCTTAGTTATTCACAATTACTCTTTAAACAATACCGTTATTACTGTATACAGTGTTCTCTTGGTTCTGCTTGTTTCACTCTGCATTATTTCATGCAAGTCTTTCAATGTTTTTCTAAAATCAACCTGCTCATCATTTCTTAAAGCACGGTGGTATTCCATCACCATCATATACCACAACTTATTCAGCCATTTCCCAATTGATGGACATCTCTTCAATTTCTAGTTCTTTGCTGTCACAAAAAAGCTGCTTTAAAATATTTTAGAACATATATGTTCTTTTTCTTTTTCCCTGATCATCTTGAGAAAAAAGGCCTAATAGTGGTATTGCTGGGTTCAAGGATATACACAGAACTCTGGAAATAATTTCAGATTGCTCTCCAAAATGGCTGGGTCAGTTTACAGTTGCATCAACAGAGTATCAGAGTCCCAATTTTTCCATATCCCCTCCAATATTTGTTGTTTTCTTTTTCTATCATTATAACCAATCTGACAGGTATGAGATGGTACCTCAAAGTTGTTTTAATTTGCATTTCTCTAATCAATAATGATTTAGAGAATTTTTCATATGGCTATATGTAGCTTTGCTTTCTTTTCCTAAAAAGTGCCTGTTCATATCCTTTGACCATTTATCAATGACTCATTCTTGTAAATTTGATTCAATTCTCTCTATATTTGAGATATGAAACCTTTATCCAACAAGCTATAAAATCTCCCCCACCCCTTTTTGCTTTCCTTCTATCTTGGCCACATTGGTTTTTATTTGTACAAACCTTTTAAATAGTATAATTAAAATTGTCCATTTTACATCCTACCATGTCATCTATCTCTTGTTTATTCACAAATTCTTCTCTAATCCATAAATCTGATAGGTAATATGTTCAAAGCTCTTCTAATTTACTTATATTTCCATTTATATCTAGGTCATGAATCCATTTTGACTGTATCTTGATAAATGGTGTAAGATAGTGGTCTATACCTAGTTTCTGTCAGACTTGCTTTCCAGTTTCCGCAGCAATTTTTCTTATCCCAAAAGCTTAGATCTCTTAAAATATTTTATTTTTTCCCAATTACATATGAAAACAATTTTTTAACATTCTTTTTTTTAAAGTTCCAAATTCTATCTCTCCTTCCCTCCCTTCTCCCCTCCTTGAGATGGTAAGCAATCTGATTGCTATAGACTGTACATGTGCAATCATGTAAGACATATTTCTACATCAATCATTTTGAGGAAGAAAACCTTAACTAAAGAAAAAGAAAGTGAAAAATAGTGTGCTTTAAGTATGTATTCAGATGAATCAGTTCTTTCTCGAGGTGGATAGAATTTTTCACGATGAGTCCTTTGGGATTGTTTTGGATCACTGTATTGCTGAGAATAGCTAAGTCATTCACAATTGTTCACTATACAATGTTGCTGTTACTGTGTACAATATTCTTCTGGTTCTGTTCACTTCACTCTGCATCAGTTCATTTAAGGCTTTCCAGGTTTTTCTTAAAAATCATCCTGTTCATCATTTCTCACAGCACAACAACATTCCATTTCAATCATACACCACAACTTGTTCATCCATTCCCCAATTGATGGATATCCTCCATCCACAGATGCTGTAATTTTTTTTTGTACAAATAGGTCCCTTTTCCATCCAAAAACTTAGATTTTGACATTTATAAAAAATTAGGTCACTGCAATCATTTATCACTTTGTACTGTATGCCTATTCTATTCCACTAATTTACCATTTTATTTCTTAGCCAGTACCAGATAGTTTTGATAATTACTGTCTTTATAATACAGTTTAAGATCTGGTACTGCTACAGCTCCTTCCTTTACATTTTTTCATTAATTCTTTTGTTATTCTTGACCTTTCATCCTTCCAAACAAATTTTATAATTTTTTTAGCTCAATAAAATAATTTTTTTGGCAGTTTAATTGGTATGACACCGAGTAAGTAGATTAGTTTAAGTACAAGTGTCATTTTTATTATATTGACTCAGCCCACCCATGCACAATGGACATTTCTCCAATTATTTAAATCTGATTTTATGTGTATAAAAAGTGTTTTATAATTATGTTCACATAGTTTCTTGGTTTGCCTTGGCAGGTATACTTCTCAGGTATTTTATATTGTCTAAGGTTATTTTAAATGAAATTTTTCTTACTATCTCTTCTTGCAGAGCTTTACTTTTGATATATAGAAATGTTGATGATTTATATAGGCTGACTTTATATCCTGTTTTGCTAAAACTATTGATTGTTTCAACCATTTTTTAGTTGAATCTCTAGGATTTTCAATTACATCATCATATCATCTGCAAAAGAGATAGTTTTATTTCCTCACTGTCCATTCTGATTCCTTTAATTTCTTTTTCTTCTCTTATTGCTATTACTAGCATTTCTAGCATCATACTGAATAATAGTGGTGATAATAGGCATCCTTATTTCACTCCTGATCTTACTAGGAAGGCTTCTAGCTTATCCCCATCATAGATAATGCTTGCTAAAGGGTTTTAGATAGATGTTTCTTATAATTTTAAAGAAAAATCCATTTATACTTATTCTTTCAAGTGTTTTTAATAGGAATAAGTGTTGTATTTTGTCAAAAGCTTTTTCTGCATCTATTGATATAATCATATGATTTTTGTTACTTTTGTTATTGATATAATTAGGTTAATAGATTTCCTTACATTGAACCATTCCTGTATTCCTGGTATAAATCTCACTTGGTCACAATATATAATCTTTATAATATATTATTGTTGTCTCCTAGTTAGTATTTCATTTAGGATTTTGTATCAATATTCATTAGTGAAATTGATCTATAATTTTCTCTGTTTTTGCTCTTCCTGGTTTAGGTATCAGCACCAAATTTGTGCTGTAAAAAGAATTTGGTAGGATTCTTTCCTTGCCTATTATTCCAAATAATTTACTTAATACTGGAATTACTTTATCTTTAAATGTTTGGTAGAATTCACTCAAAAGGCAATGACAAATTTATTGCAGGATGGAAATGTTTTTATTTTTTACATTAAAAGACAGAGCATGAAATTTTTAAAAACATTTTCAGTTATCTCTCCAAAAGTAAGTAAAGCTGGAATTTATTTACTTCTGTTGCTTACTACCTGAAGTCACCAAGCAACTCCTGTTATCTGCCTCTACATTGGGACTTTAGATTGAAGGTGAACCAAAGGGTTCTCCGAGAAAAACTTGTTTAAAAATCAGGAAGCATTTGAAAAGTAAAATTTAATGTTTTCTGTGAAGGCTATGATAAGTTAGGGTAAGAAAGAAGAAATTGACTTAGTCTTTGAGTGATTTGAAAGGAAAGAGAAAAACTTACACTGGAGCCCTTCAGAAAATTACAGTCTCGGGGTGGAGCCAAGATGGCGCCTAGAAAGCCGGGACTTGCCTAAACCTCTCCCCCAGGACCCTCCAAACACCTATAAAAATGGCTCTGAACAAATTCTAGAACAGCAGAACCCAAGAAATAGCAGAGGGAAGCAGGGCTCCAGCCCAGGACAGCCTAGATGGTCACTGGGTAAGGTCTATCACGCATGGAGCTGGGAGTGGAGCAGAACAGAACCCAGTGTGGGCCATGCCTGAACCAACCAGACCAGGAGCTGGGCAGAACAGGCCCTAGCGCCCTGAATCAGTGAGCTGTGGCAGTTACCAGACTTCTCAACCCACAAACACCAAAGACAACAGAGAAGGTTAGTGGGAAAAAACTGTGGGGACAGAGTGAAAGGAGTTTGTGGTTTAGCCACCGCCCCAGGGGGCAGAGGAGGTAGGGCAGCTACAGAACTATAGCTGCAGTTGCTTCTGGCCCCAGGCCCACCTGGTGGGAAGTATTAAGTGGTGGATCTCAGCAGGAGAGCAGGAGTGCAGAGCCTGCTCAGATCTGAGTCCGGTCTGGGTTGGCAGTTCTTGGGGGAGGAGCAGCACTGGTGTGGCAGAGCTTGTTGTGTAGAAAAAGCCCTGAAAACAACAGCACAGCCCCTCAAGTTTGGGACAAAGTACTCTATACTCGACAAGCAGTCATACCCCCATGAAAAACTCAAGGGTCAACTGGTTGGCTGGGAACATGGCCAGGGAGTGAAAACAGACTCAGATTCAGGCTCAGACTTTGGAATCTTTCTTGGTGACAAAGAAGACCAAAACATACAGCCAGAAGAAGTCAACAAAGTCAAAGAGCATACATCAAAAGCCTCCAAGAAAAACATGAACTGGTCTCAGGTCATGGAAGAGCTCAAAAAGGATTTAGAAGAGCAAGTTAGAGAAGTAGAGGAAAAATTGGGAAGAGAAATGAGAGTGATGCAAGAAAATCATGAAAAACAAGTCAATGACTTACTAAAGACACCCAAAAAAAAATACTGAGGAAAATAACACCTTAAAAAATAGACTAACCGAAATGGCAAAAGAGCTCCAAAAAGCCAATGAGGAGAAGAATGCCTTGAAAGGCAGAATTACCCAAATGGAAAAGGAGGTCCAAAAGACCACTGAAGAAAATACTACCTTAAAAAATTAGATTGGAGCAAGTGGAAGCTAGTGACTTTATGAGAAATCAAGATCTTATAAAACAGAACCAAAGGAATGAAAAAGTGGAAGACAATGTGAAATATCTCATTGGAAAAACCACTGACCTGGAAAATAGATCCAGGAGAGAAAATTTAAAAATTATTGGAGTACCTGAAAGCCATGATCAAAGAAAGAGCCTAGATATCATCTTTCAAGAAATTATCAAGGAGAACTGCCCTGATATTCTAGATCGGTAGGGTAAAATAGAAATTGAAAGAATCCACCGATCACCTCCTGGAAAAGATCCTAAAAAGAAAACTGCTAGGAACGTTGTTGCCAAATTCCAGAGTTTCCAGATCAAGGAGAAAATACTGCAAGCAGCCAGAAAGAAACAATTTGAGTATTGTGGAAACATAATAAGGATAATACAAGATCTAGCAGCTTCTACATTAAGGGATTGAAGGGCTTGGAATATGATATTCCAGAGGTCAATGGAGTTAGGATTAAAACCAAGAATCAGCTACCCAGCAAAACTGAGTATCATGCTCCAAGGCAAAATATGGACTTTCAATAAAATAGAGGACTTTCAAGCTCTCTCAGTGAAAATACCAGAGCTGAATAGAAAATTTGACTTTCAAACACAAGAATCAAGAGAAGCATGAAAAGGCAAACAAGAAAGAGAAATCATAAGGGACTTATTAAAGTTGAACTGTTTTGTTTACATTCCTACATGGAAAGATGATGTGTATAATTCATGAGACTTCAGTATTAGGGTAGCTGAAGGGAATATACATATATATACATATACATATACATACATACATATATCTAATATACATATACATACATACATATAGATATATATAGATATATATATATATAGATATATAGACAGAGGGCACAGGGTGAGTTGAATATGAAGGGATGGTATCTAAAAAAAATAAAATCAAATTAAGGGATGAGTGGAATATATTGAAAGAGGGAGAAAGGGAGACATAGAATGGGGTAAATTATTTCACATAAAAGTAGCAAGAAAAAGCAGTTCTGTAGGAAGGAAAGAGGGGGAAGGTGAGGGGAAATGAGTGAATCTTGCTCTCATTGGATTTGACCTGAGGAGGGAATAACATACACACTCAATTGGGTATCTTACCCCATGGGAAAGAAGGAGGAAGGAGATAAAAAAGGGAGGACGATAGAAGGGAGGGCAGATAGGGAGAGGAGGTAATCAAAAGAAAGCACTTTCAAAAAGGGACAGGGTGAAGGAAGAAATTTGAACAAAGGGGGATAGGATAGGAAGGAGCAAAATATAGTCGGTCTTTCACAACATGAGTATTGTGGAAGGGTTCTACATAATAATACACACGTGGCCTATGTTGAATTGCTTAACTTCTTGGGGAGGGTGGATAGGGAGGGAAGAGGGGAGAGAATTTGGAACTCAAAGTTTTAAAAGCACACGTTCAAAAAAAAGTTTTTGTATGCAACTAGGAAATAAGGTATACAGGCAATGGGGCATAAAAATCTATCTTGCCCTACAAGTAAGGGAAAAGGCGATGGGGGGAGTGGGGTGACAGAAGGGAGGGCTGCCTGGGGAATGGAGCAATCAGAATGTGTGCCACCTTGGAGTGGGGGGGAGGGTGGAAATGGGGAGAAAATCTGTAATTCAAACTCTTGTGAAAATCAATGCTGAAAACTAAAAATATTAAATAAATAAAAAATAAAAGAGAAAAAAAAAGAAAAAAAGAGAAAATTACAGTCTCCATCAGACACCATCTTTTTTTTAGTAGTGCAATTCCTGTTAGCTCTAATTACTCAAAATTGTGTTTTTAATAAAATCAGATATGCTAAATCAAGAAATTATTATGCTATAAATCAAAGGATACTTCTAATGCAAGTCATTGTTGACTGCTTGACAATGAGGCAAATTTTATTACAGATCATAAAGGATCATAAAGGATAACAATTTGCTTTACTATCAGAGAGTTAGTGAAATTGATACAGTCATTAGGGAAAGCTATATGCTGTATCAAAGCTATAGCAGTATCTTTAAATGTCAAAGGATTTATATGTGTGCTGTTAAAAGGCACTTGTTTAATTTACATTTAATTGAACCAATGTGAAATGTTCACAATTACATCACAACAGTTGTAATCTCACCATCACTCTTCCTTCTTTTTAAAATTTTACTTTATTATTTAATTTTATTTATTTTTCAGATACATTTCAAATTCCTAACTGTCTGTCTCCCTCCCTCCTTTCTGCCCTTCCTTCCAACCTTGCACTAGAGATCACCATTTGACACACATATATAAATGTGTATGTAAAACTATACTATGCATTCTTCTATTTATCAGTTCTTCCTCTGGAGGTGGATAGCATTGTCCTTCATAGGTCCCATGTAGTTGATTTCAGTATTTATAATGCTCAGAATAAATTGGTCATTTCATAGTAATTCATCAAACTGTTATTGTGATAGAATTCATTTGTAAATCTATCTGATACTTTTTTTCTTAGGAAGCCCATTTATGGCCTGTTCAATTTCTTTTTCTAAAATAGGTTTATTTAGATATTCTATTTCCTCTTCGGTTAATCTGGACAGTTTATATTTCTGTAAGTATTTGTAAGTATTCTTACTTGTTAAATTTATTGACATATAATTTGGGCAAAATAACTCCTAATAATTGCTTTAATTTCATCTTCATTCATCATCATTCACCTTTTTTATTTTTGATACTAGTGATTTAATTTTCTTCTTTTTAAAAATTATATAACCAATGGTTTATCTATTTTGTTGGTTTTTTCATAAAACCAAATCCTAGTTTTATTTATTAATGTAATGGTTTTCTTACATTCAGTTTTATTAATTTCACCTCAGGTTTTCCAGTTTGGTGTTTAATTGGTGATTTTTAATTTGATCTTTTTCTAGTTTTTTTTTTAAATTGCATACCCAAATCATTGATCTGTCTTTCTTTATTCTATTGATGTAAACATTTAGAGATATGCATTCACCTTTCATTACTGCTTTTGCTGCATCCCATAAGTTTTGGTATGTTGTCTCATCATCCTCTCTAATAAAATGATTTATTGTTTCTATGATTTATTATTTGATCCACTCATTCTTTAAGATTAGATGATTTAGTCTACAATTTTTATTTGTGTTTACATGGTCCTTTATTAAATGTAATTTTTGTTGCTTTATAATCTAAAAAGGATGCATTTAGTATTTCTGCTTTAGAGTATAAGATTTTTATGCCTGATCAATTTTTGAAAAGGTGCCATGTACTGCTGAAAAAAGATATATTTCTTTCCATTCCCTTTCATTTCTCTCTAAATATCTGTCATATCTATCTTATCTAGGATTCTACTTATTTCCTTGACTTCTTTCTTATTTATTTTTTAGTTAGACTTATCTGAGATGAGGAGATTGATGCCCCCCACTATTTTGGTTTTTCTATCTATTTCTACCTTTAATTCATTTACCTTTCCTTATGGTATATGGATGCTATAGCATTTAGTGCATGTATATTTAGAATTTATATTGCTTCATTATATATGGTAACTTTTAACATAATGTAGTAGTTTCCCTGCTTATTTCTTTTAGTTAAATCTATTTTAGCTTTAACTTTGTCCAACAATCATGATGGCTACCTGTTTTTTTTTTTACATCAGCTGAAGTGTAGTAAGTTGTACTCAAGCCCTTTATTTTTACTCTATGTGTGCCTCTCATTTTAAAATGTTTCTTGTAAAAAACATATTATCAGGTTCTGCTTTGATTCATTTTGCTATTCATTTCCATTTTATGGTTGAGTTCATCCCATTCACGTTCAAATTTATAATTACTAGTTACCTGTAGTAATTATCCCCCCTCCGTGTGTGTGTCTCTTTCTATCTCTGTCTCTCCCTATCCCCCCACCTCAGAAGTCTAATTTACTTCTGACCACTGCCTTCCTACTCTGTATACCCTTCCAAAAGACCCTTCCTTATCCTATCTACTTGCCCTCCTATTTCTCTGTGAGTTAAGACTTTTATACTCAACCAGATGTATATGCTATTGCATCTTTAACCCACTTCCAATGAAAACAAGGTTCCCATGCTGCCCATCCTTCACCCCATCTTCCTATCCCCTGTAAAAGTTCTTCTGTTCATGCCTCTCTTATATGAGATAATTTGTTCCACTTTATCTCTCCTTATCCGATTTTATTTTTTAGGATCATCTCATCATAATAGACTCAAACTCAAGCCCTCCACCTACGTTATACTCTTTTTAGCTACCCTGGTAATTGAGGTAATTAGGACACTAAGTGGTTAAACTGTGGGAACTTAGTGAACTACACTAACTCCATCTTGTGACTCAATTCTGGAGCTAGCTCAGTTTCCTTTCTATTCAATTACAGGTTTACAATTTCTGTCTTGTGAGAAAACTTTATTCAATTATAGGAATTGGGAGAACACCTTATTGTACTGTTAAAACCTAGCCCTGCATGGCTGGGAAACTGGACCACCTCTATCTGACGCTTAATGACCCTCAACCAAGGACCTAGGTTATGTTGATAAGAAACCCAGTCAAATCCAAAGATCGATGCAAGGAGTTTTCTCACAACTGTACATCTCAAGCAACACATATGTCTTATCTGAAGATGGACTCCATAGTAATTAATCAGTTATTGTTGCCATGTTCCTTTGATTGTTTACAGACACTTTGGAGGAATGTGTGGAAAGCGGGACACTCTTTTTCTGAATTCAGGGAGTTGCACCTGTTTGCTCTTCCCCTCCCAACTTGGAAAGTCCCTAATCTTTCATCCAATTAGAAATCAGATTACCTAATGTTGTATTGTTTCTTTAAATTGATTGTTTTTAATGTATAAAAGTCTTCTTCTCTTGTATGCAGGGTCCAGGCCTAAGCTGAGGAGGTCTGGTCCTGGTTTGTTGAGAAATTGGTATGCACTGCTTGATACAACGACATGCTCAGAAGATCAAACTTTTGTTTCCTCAGTCATTTCATCTTTCACTCACCACAAATGATAACATTCTTAAGAGTTACAAATATGGGGGGGCGGAGCCAAGATGGCGGCTGGTAAGCACGGACTAGAGTGAGCTCCGTACCCGAGTCCCTCCAAAAACCTATAAAAATGGCTCTGAACCAATTCTAGAACGGCAGAACCCACAGAACAGCAGAGGGAAGCAGGGCTCCAGCCCAGGACAGCCCGGATGGTCTCTGGGTGAGCTCTATTCCACACGGAGCTGGGAGCTGGGAGCTGGGAGCTGGGAACGGAGTGGAGCAGAGCCCAGCCTGAGCGGCGTGGACGATCCAGACCGGAAGCCGGGCGGAGGGGGCCCTAGCGCCCTGAATACGTGAGCAGTTACCAGACCCCTCGACCCACAAACACCAAAGACTGCGGAGAAGGTTAGTGGGAAAAGCTGCGGGAGTGGAAGGAGTTCGCGGTTCGGCTTCCAGCCCCGGGGGCAGCGGAGGTGGGGCAGCTACAGCTGTTGTTACTTCCGGCTCCAGGCCCACCTGGTGGGGGGAATTAAGTGGCGGATCACAGCAGGGGTGCACAGCCTGCCGAAGATCTGAGCCCAGTCTGGACTGGGGGTCCTTGGGGAAGGAGGAGTGCGGCTCTGACAGAGCTGGCACCTCCCCCCCAAACGTAGAACATAGAACTCTGTAATCTACAAGCAGTCATACCCCACTGAAAAGCTCAAGGGTCAAGTTAGTTGGTTGGGAATATGGCCAGGACGCGAAAACGCGCCCAGATTCAGTCTCAGACTTTGGATTCTTTCTTTGGTGACAAAGAAGACCAAAACATACAGCCTAAAGAAGACAGCAAAGTCATAGAGCCTACAACCAAAGCCTCCAAGAAAAACATGAACTGGCCCCAGACCATAGAAGAACTCAAAAAGGATTTGGAAAAGCAAGTTAGAGAAGTAGAGGAAAAATTGGGAAGAGAAATAAGAAGGATGCGAGAAAACCATGAAAAACAAGTCAATGACTTGCTAAAGGAGACCCAAAAAAATACTGAAAAATACACTGAAGAAAACAACACCTTACAAAATAGACTAACTCAAATGGCAAAAGAGCTCCAAAAAGCCAATGAGGAGAAGAATTCCTTGAAAGGCAGAATTAGCCAAATGGAAAAGGAGGTCCAAAAGACCACTGAAGAAAATACTACTTTAAAAATTAGATTGGAGCAAGTGGAAGCTAGTGACTTTATGAGAAATCAGGATATTATAAAACAGAACCAGAGGAATGAAAAAATGGAAGACAATGTGAAATATCTCCTTGGAAAAACCACTGACCTGGAAAATAGATCCAGGAGAGATAATTTAAAAATTATTGGACTACCTGAAAGCCATGATCAAAAAAGAGCCTAGATACCATCTTTCAGGAAATTATCAAGGAGAACTGCCCTGATATTCTAGAGCCACAGGGCAAAATAGAAATTGAAAGAATCCATCGATCGCCTCCACAAATAGATCCCAAAAAGAAATCTCCTAGGAATATTGTTGCCAAATTCCAGAGCTCCCAGATCAAGGAGAAAATACTGCAAGCAGCCAGAAAGAAACAATTTGAATATTGTGGAAACCCAATCAGAATAACCCAAGACCTGGCAGCTTCTACATTAAGAGATCGAAGGGCGTGGAATGCGATATTCCGGAGGTCAATGGAGCTAGGATTAAAACCTAGAATCACCTACCCAGCAAAACTGAGTATCATGTTCCAAGGCAAAATATGGACTTTCAATAAAATGGAGGACTTTCAAGCTTTCTCAGTGAAAAGACCAGAACTGAATAGAAAATTTGACTTTCAAACACAAGAATCAAGAGAAGCATGAAAAGGTAATCAAGAAACGGAAATTGCAAGGGACTTACTAAAGTTGAACTGTTTTGTTTACATTCCTACATGGAAAGATGATGAGTATGATTCATGAGACCTCAGTATTAGGGTAGTTGAAGGGAATATGCATATATATATGCATATATATATGTTTATGTATATATATAAGTGAATGTGTATGTATGCATGTATCTATGTGTATATGTATGTATGTGTATGTATGTGTATATATATATATATATGTAAAAGAAAGAGAGCAGACACAGGGTGAGTTGAGGATGAAGGGAAGATAGCTAAAAGAAATAAAATGAAATTAAGGGATGAGACAGTAACTTACTGAGAGAGGGAGATAGGGAGAGATAGAATGGGGTGGATTATCTCCCATAAAGGTGGCAAGAGGAAGCAGTTCTAGGAGAGGAGGGGAGTGGGCAGGTGAGGGGTGAATGAATGAACCTTGCTCTCATCAGATTTGGCCTGAGGGGGAATACCATACATACTCAGTTGGGTATCTTACCCCACAGGAAAGAAGAGGGAGGAAGATAAAAAAAAAATAAAAGGCAGGGGGATGATGGAGTGGAGGGCAGATGGGGGTGGAGGTAATCAAAACAAACACTTTGGAAAGGGGACAGGGTCAAGGAAGAAAATTCAATAAAGCGGGATGGGTTGGGAAGGAGCAAAATGTAGTTAGCCTTTCACAACATGAATATTGTGGAAGGGTTATACATAATAATACATGTGTGGCCTAGGTTGAATTGCTCAACTTCTTAGGGAGGGTGGGTGGGAAGGGAAGAGGGAAGGGAATTTGGAACTCAAAGTTTTAAAATCAGATGTTCAAAAACAAAAAAACTTTTTTTATGTATGCAACTAAAAAATAAGATACACAGGCAATGGGGCGTAGAAATTTATCTTGCCCTACAAGAAAGGAAGGGAAAAGGGGATGAGAGGGGAGGGGGGTGATAGAGGGGAGGGCTGACTGGGGAACAGGGCAACCAGAATATACGCCATCTTGGAGTGGGGGGGGAGGGCAGAAATGGGGAGAAAATTTGTAATTCAAACTCTTGTGAAAATCAATGCTGAAAACCAAATATGTTAAATAAATAAATTGCATTAAAAAAAAAAAAAAAAGGGACTAATGCATGAGTAGCCCAGGATGGTAGACTGGAATTGATTAAAAAGAACTTTAAATGCCAAAAAAAAAAAAAAAAAGAGTTACAAATATAATTTTCCCATATAAGTAAACAGTTTAACCATATCAAATCCCTTATGATTAGTCTTTCATGTTTACCTGCCTATGTTTCTCCTGATTCTTATATCTGTAAGTCAAATTTTCCATTCAGTTCTGGTTTTTCCTCAAGAATGTCTGAACGTCTTGAAATTCATTAAATATCTATTTTTTCCCTTGAAAGACTGCATTCTAATCCGGTCTCAGACACTTGCTAGCTGTGTGACCTTGGGCAAGTCACTTAACTCCAATTGCCTTGCCAAAAAAAAAACCCAAAAACCAAACCAAACCAAACAAAACAAAACAAACTAAAGATTGCATTCAGCTTTGCTGGGTAAGTTATTCTTGGTTGCAAATCCAGCTCCTTTGCTCTTTGGAATATCACATTCCATGCCCTCTGGTCTTTCAATATAGAAGCTGCTAAATCTTGTGTTATCCTGACATTAACTCCGCAATATCTGAATTGTTTCTTTTTAGTTGCTTATGATATTTTCTCCTTGACCTGGGAGTCTGAAACTTAGCTATAGGGGCAGCTAAGTGGTGCAGTTGACAGACCACTGGTCCTGGAGTCAGGAGGACCCAAGTTAAAACTGGCCTCAGATACTTGACACTTACTAGCTATGTGACCCTGGGCAAATCATTTAACATTGAATGCATCCTTCCTTTTCCCCCCACCAATTAAAAAAAAGAAGAAACTTAGCTATAATGTTCCTGTCAGTTTTCATTTTGGGATCTTTTTCAGGTGTTGATGAGTGGATTTTTTCAATTTCTATTTTACCCTCTAGTTCTTAAGACTCTTTTTTGGATTATCACTTTCAGGTAGACGAACAATTCATATATTATCTTTCCTTGATCTGTTTTCTAGGATAGTTATTTTTCCAATGAGGCATTTTATGTTCTGTTTTTTCATTTTGATTTTGTTTTATTATTTCTTGATGTCTTATGAAGTTATTAGCTTCCCCTTGACCAATTCTACTTTTAAAAGAGTTATTTTCTTCAGTAAGTTTTCGGATCTTTTTTTCCCAATTAGTTGACTTTCTTTTCATAATTTTCTTGTATTACTCATTTCTTTTCCCATTTCCCCCCTCTACCTCTCTTATTTAGTTTTAAAAAGTCCTTTTAAATCTCTTACAGGGACTCTTTTTGGGCTTATGTCCATTTTACATTTTTCTTTGAAGCTTTATAAGTAGATGTTTTGACTTCATTGTCTTCTGAGTTTGAACCTTGATCATCTCTATCATATAGTAACTATGTCTGGTCAGGTTCTTTTGTGGATGTACTCATTTTTAATGGCCTATTTCTTGGTTATTAACTTTATGTTAAGGTTAGGCTCTGCTGCTGTGGGATAATATATGAGGCTTTATGTTTTTTGTGCTATTGTATTCAGAGGTCTATCTGAGGGGGTCTTTGATTTTTTTGTTCTTCCAATGTACTTATGACCCAAGGCCAAGTGTGGTCACTGGTTTTCTGGCTCATGCCTTGGACTATGAGTCATCTCAAGTACTCCTCTATTCTCTTGAACACCACCAGGGCCCCCAGCACCACAGCCACCACAAATACTCTCACTCCCCGCAGTCTGGAATGTACCACTGTTCTCCTGCGTCCACAAACCTGAGCTTGCCCCTCTGCCCTGGACCCCAAACCAGAACTTATGCTCTTCTGTGACCAGCAGGGCCCCTGGCCCTTTGCCATGGCACTTACCAGTCACATGGGTCAGTCCTCTTTGTGTAACTGGCCCATCGCCTGCCTTAAGTACTAGGAGAAGGCCTGCAGTTTTGCCTTGATCAGTTGCCTGATCCCCATGCCTGACCCTGACACAATTCGTTGGGCTAAAGTTCCCAAAAGCAAAGGTTACCACCTTGACACAATTGCTCCCAGGGCTTGCTACTTGTTGACATGATAGTATCTGCACTTCTCTTTGGGCTAGATCACTACCCTGTAGGTCAGATCTTTCCTAACTTCTTTTCAAGTTATCTTACACTGGACTACTGCTTTATTCTGACTTTTAATTATTTCTGCCACTCTAAAATCCACTTTGAGGCATTATTTTAAGTTTTTTTTTTGGGTAGAGGATTTGGGAGAGCCAAGTAATTTCCTGCCTTATTGCACACACATCTTCCCACAATCCTTTATTGATGCCCTTTAAAGGGAAACTTTCAAAATCCCTAAAAGGTACTGGCCCACTAGGGGCAAAAAAATTAAGCTGAAGTTAGAAATTAGCAAGATCAAAATTACTTTCAGCTTCAGAAAATATGAGGAAGGAGGGAAGTCAAATCATAGAATCTCCTACTTTGAAGGGAGCTCAGAGGTCATATAAACATATCTGATCAGGAAGTCCTTCTACAATATATTGAACAAGTAGCAATGCAGGTTACATTTGAATAATCATAATTACAAGTTACATTTATTGCTTACAAAAAGCTTAGTCACTACCTCCTCACAAGGCAGACCAGTTCATTCCACTCTTGGATGTCTTTGTTTGAAAGTTTTTCCTCCCTTACCCATCCTCAATCCATCTTCCATACTGATAAGAATACTTTTGCTTTTATAATATAACTATTAACAACCTATGATGATTTTCTATTGCCTATTAAACTGAACTCAAACTCTTAATTACGGCCTTTTAGGCCAGAACTTTCTGTAAATAAAACATGAGTAAAACAGGATAAACATAAGCAAGCATAACATAGGTGTGATTGACAATATCTTAATTACATCATCACTGATGCTTAATAATTTGTAAAAGAAAAGTATTCCTCACAACTATAATAGATAATTTTGTTGTCTTGTTCAATCATTTCAGTCATGTCTAACTCTGTGATCCCATTTGGGGTTTTCTTGGCAAAGATACTAGAGTGGTTTGCCATTTCCTTCTCCAGTTTATTTTGCAGATGAGGAAACTGAGGCAAACAAAGTTAAGTGACTTGCCCAGGATCACACAGCTAGGAAGTCTCTGAGGTTATATCTGAATTTAGGAAGATGAGTCTTCCTGACTCCAGGCTTGGAACTTTATTCACTGCGCCACCTAGCTGCCCATAATAGCTAATATAATACACAGGATTAATGTTGGTAATATACTTGGGTAACAATAATACTGTTTGGGGCAAATCCAGAATGACATTAATAATCACCTACCACAAATGATACCTGTGTTTCCTGCTCTTTCACTGTTTCCTGCGATGGTTCTTTTTCAGGTGCACTTTTTTCAGGTGGTGCCTCCTATAGAAAGCAGAGATCAAGTAGGTAAGATCTCAAGTCAAAATGGCCAAAGTTGCTAAAGAATAAAGATCAAAGAAAAATATAAAATGAGTAAAGTCTAGGAAAGCACATTACCTTGACCACAATAGCAGCTTGTTAGATACTTGTTGAACTAAAATGAACTGAGGCAGAAAAGAATGAGTAGGAATGATAAAAATGTGAAATAGGAATAAATAAGCAACACACACATGATAAATCAGTAAAAATTCTTCAATTTCTCATTTTAGAAGACTGTTGTCTGGTTCCAATGAGGAGCTTCTTTTGTAGTACTGGTCACTAAAATGGTACTTTATATCACATACTGATGGCATTATAATAAATCATGCACAAAACGTGAAGTTCTCAAATCTCAGAGAAATACCAACTGAACACCACTGTGTTCTATAAGTGGTATAAGGTGTGTATACGTACATACATACATACATACATACATACATATATATATATATACATACATATATATATATATATGTAGTCCAACTGATATGGTCGACAAAATTTGTGAGTGACAGCTAAATAAAAGACCTTTCACTATAAAGTAATGAAAGAATTTTCTATACACAGAAAAAATGACTACTGTTACTTTCGGATTCTGGGGGGAGACAACTGCATATAGGAGAAAAGGATCTGAGCTGAAGAAGGAAGAGGAGGATAAGTGAAAGTGATTTGGAGGGCTCTGGAATAGTGAAGGAAATTGGGCATAATTTGACATTCTTGGCAGATTTTAGGAGAGCAGTTTTCAAAGGGTTCAGAGAAAGTATAGGTCCCTTGAACTAAACTTCTAAGGAAAAGTCATCCCAGAAGGAATTGGGATGCTGTTAGGAGTCTGGTGATTCGTGACTCCCTGAGCAGGGAACTGATGCATCTATCTGTCAACATGATGACAACAATCGTCTTCCCAGAAATCATTTCCAAGACTTGCCAGGCCAAATGACTATTTCCCACTTCTGGTGATTCATATAAGCACAAACAATTCTGCCACGAGGAATCCAAAAACCCCTAGCATGAAACTGAAGACCTTGGGGCCAGGGCATATGTTTTAATTAGTGCTGCCAATCAGAGGCAAGGACTTTAAAAGACAGTGACAGATATGGAAAGTGATCAATAAACTGATTAAAAAGATGGCATCTGAGAACAGGATGTGGATTTATGGATTACCAATTTAAAACATAGGAGTGGAAACCTTCTGGTCAGAAATGGAACATAATAAAAAAATGATAAAAATATATTTGCCTGAAGTAGACTGTGGTTTTGGTCCAATGCATGTCTAGGAGTGCTTGTGTGTGCCTTTTCTTTTCATCCTCACTCCTACAGAGCTAGAGACAGCCATTTCTGCCCCGCCATCATTAGTAAAATAGGGTTTGTGTGTAGCACTGGGCTGTTGTGACAACTTAAATTATTACTGCTTATCACAGTCTAAAGGCTTATTGTTATTGCTATTGGATATTCTGTACCTTCCGTATCTTTTTTTTACTACATATATAGGTAAGAGTAATAAGTAAAGGGTTAAAATATTACTGGAGATTAATAAAAATAAAATTATTTCCTTCTCTTTTTGTTGTTGCACAGTTGTAAAATAATTAACCTGGATTATAACAGTGGCAAATCATCAGTTAATAAATGGAGAGAACGTATAGAGTGCTGGATTGGGAGTCAGGAAGACCTGAGTTCAAAGCCTACTTCAGGCACTAATTTAGCTGTGTGGTTCTGGGCAAGTTACTTGACCTCTCTTAGCTCAGTTTGTTCATATGTAAAATGGAGATGATAATAAGCCTCTACTTCACAGGGCTGTTGTGAAGATCAAATGAAATAACATGTAAAAGCACTTTGCAAACTTTAAAGCACAGTAATATAAATGCCAGTGATATTATTATTATTATTATTATTATTATTATTAACTATCTTGCGGTGTTTTATTGGTTGTTGTTGCTATTCTTTTCCTTGGTTTTTACTGAGGAAGACATTAGGTTCTCTTCCTACCTTTCTGACTATGTCTTAGACATTCTATCTCTTGCCTTTGTGCTTTTTACAAAATCTGTCTTTCATGTCTGAAATTTTCTCTCACCTCAATTTAGCCTCTTAGAATCCTAGAATCACTAGTACTCTCTTCTTCAGTGCTCAGCTCACATGCTACTTCCATTACAAGACCTTTCCTGATCTGACTACCAATAGGTGTTAGCGCTTCTCCCAGTCACTTCTGAAATACTTTGTATTTGCTTATCTATGTATATGTAAATCCTCATGTTAGCTTCTTGAGGGTGATTTTGCCATTTATTTCCATTACCTAGCACAATTTCTTGCATATAGTAAGAAGCTAATAAATGCTTGTTGAATTAAATTACATTGTAGCTCTCCAATAGCCTGTGCCTCAGGAAGGTTGCAGGCAAAGTGGACCCCAGAAAAGGATATTATGGTCATGCACTTGGGAGATGGTAGGCAGGTGAGACGCATGGGCTTAGTCTCATGAGTCAGCAGAGGATGTGGGAAAAGGGGAAAATAACTTTCCTCTCTAAGTAGTTCTGAACCACAGGGTTGACTTGTCCTTTTCCTGGTACTGTTGCACTCCCCTGAAATGTTTTTGCCCCAGGTTAAAAATTCTTAGTTACGGCTCTTGTCTGAAGTCTAGCAAATCTAATCATAAGGACCTTAAAAGTTGAGAAAGAAGGGGAAGGTAGAAAACAGCCAAAATATATCCATCAAGCTAGGTCCTTAGAAAGAAGTTACCATGTGTCAAGAAGAATAGTAGTAGAGATACCCAGACATTTATAAGATACAAGTAAGGAGTAATAAAACCCATGGTTCAGATGCCTCTACATCTTTGTACTAGAAAGACCAATGGATTGAGGCAAATATAATTTCATACGCTTAATTGAGATGTGGTGGGATGAGATTCATAAGAATGTGGCTCTGGAAGGGTATATCTTACCTCAAAAGAAACATGATGTGTAAAAGGTGGAGAAGGTGGAACAATATTGCATATTAAGAAGATATACTCAAGTGGGGATATCCAAGAATAGAAGAAAGCATGGCAGAATGCACTTGGGTGAGGAAAGGAAGAAGCCATATTGTTTTCAAGGTATACTACAGATCACTTGAACAGAAAGAGGAAATATATAAGGAGTTCAGAAAACAGATTAAAAGCCTGACATGGAGATATGTACTTAGTGGACTCTAAGATCTCTTTCAGCTCTACATCCATTATGCAGATATCTTCCTGAGCTCTCTCTTTACCAAAAGTAGAGGAGCTTAACATTTCTTAATTTACCTTAATGATCATCCTTCAAATGGGTATAGGAAGCAGTGAAGGGGATTTTTCTATTCTGATTCTGATTCTCAGTAATAAGAAGGAACTAACTGATGGGGTGGAAATGATGGGAATTATGGGCTAAGTGAACGTTCCATGATAGAGTTTATGATGGAGGAGAGAAAAGCTGGGCATAATTTGATGTGCACCATAGATTTAGGGAGAGCAGATTTCAAAGCGTTCAGAAAAAAGATAGGTAGGGTTACAGAGACTAAAACTCCACATTAGAAGTCAGCCCAAGAGAAGTTCTGAAAAAATTCTGAGGATACTAAGAGAAACAATTCCAATAAAAAGGAAAAGGTGAAGATGTTCATAGAATAGAAACCGATGTGGATATAAAAGGAAACTCACCAACTAACTTAAATTTTAAAAAGAAAATGTATCAAAGATGAAGGCAATAGTATGTAACAGAGTATGAATACACAAAAGTGTGGCACAATCATATAAGAGTAGTGTAAAAATGCTAGAGCTCATTGTGAGATGATACTGATAAAGAAAGCTAAAGATATAAACATATCTTTATATAGATAGAAAATGGGATAGGAGAATGATAATAATATATGTTATAGATTTTAGGGAAAAGAGGATGGGATGATAACTTCATATATATGGACACACACACACACACAACCCATACACTTCTGTTTTCTTTGTAAGGACAATATATTCCCAGACAGGAGACAAATAGCTCAAACAAAATACATGTGAGGAAATAGTAAGAGAGCACAGAGCTGCCCTTAATGCCTTAATGAGTTCAAGTCATTTGGCCCAGATGAGCTAAATCTTCAGGCACTGAAAGAACTAGCAAATGTGATTACTGAACCATTCTCATTGACCTTTGAAAGACTGTACGGATAGCATAGAATTAGAAATGGATGGGATGCCTATCAATTGGGGAATGGCTGAACACGTTATGGTATATATATGTGATGGAATACTACTGTGCTGTAAGAAATGATGAAGGGGATAGTTTCAGAAAAACCCAGCAAGACTTATATGAACTGACAGAAAGTGAAGTGGGAGAATAATTTACACAGAAATAGCAATACTGTAAAGAAATTAATTGTGAAAGACTTAGTTAACTGTGATCAATACAATGACCCATCACAATTCCAAAGGACTCATAATGAAAAATGCTAGGTCCAGAGAGAGACCTGATGGATTTAGGTTTTGGAATGATGCATATATTTTTTCTCCTGCTTCCCCCAATCCGCCGGAACATGGCTAATAAAAAAATCTGTTTTATGTGATTTTATATTTGTAAATTGGTTTTGAATTTCATGTCTTCTCAATTCATGAAAGGAGTGGGGGGAAGGAGAGAATTTGGAAACTAAAAAAGAAATAAAATTTAATTAAAAAAAAAAGATTGTGGAGAACAGAAGGGGTATTACAAAACTGGAGAAGGGCAAATGTTCTGATTTTTTTGCGTTTTTGTTTTTTGGCAGGGCAATTGGGGTTAAGTGACTTGCCCAAGGTCACACAGCTAGTACCTGTGTCAAGTGTCTGAGGCCTGATTTGAACTCAGGTCCTCCTGACTCCAGGGCCAGTGCTCTAGTTACTGCACCACCTTGCTGCCCCCTCTGATTTCTTTTAAAAAGAGAAGAGAATATAGTGTACAAACTACAAGCCGGTAGTATTGATTATAATATTCCTGGCAAAATTAGATAATGCATGATTAAAGGGAGGGTTGGTAAATATCTAGAAAAGGAAATGCAGACTACAAAGGGCAAGAATAGGTTCATCAAAACACATGTTGCCAGACAAATCCCACTTCCTTTGTCAGGGCTACTAGGTTAGTTGATAAGAAGAATTCTGTAGATAAAAGTGGCCTAGATTTTAAAAAGGCATTTGACAGAATTTCTCCTGTTATATTTGTGAAAAGCATGGGGAGATATGTGCTAGGAGATGATAAGGCTGCATTCAGAACTGGCTGAATGGTATCATTCAATCAATCAACCAACTGAATCAATAATAATGAACGGGGCTAGATCCAAAGAAACGTCCTCAATGGTTCAATGGAAACCTGTCCCTATAGTTGAGCATCTTAGGTATCTGTCCTTTATTGCTACAGTGGTATTTACTGTTTTAATTTGCATACATTACCAAAGATAGGAGGGATGGTTAACAGAATTGATGACAGCATCTAAAAAGATTGTGACAGGCTAGAACACTGGGCTGAATCTAATGAATGAAATCTAATACAGATAAATGTAAAAATCGTATGAATTAAAAAATCAATTTCAGAATTATAAAACAGGGGAGATATGAGCTGGACAGCAGTTCTTTTGAAGATTTTAATAGACTGAAAGCTTAATATTGGTCAACAGTGTGATATGGCAGCCAAAAAAGGTAATACAAGTTTAGGTTGTATGAAGAAAGATAACAGTGTCTAGGACTAGGTGAGTGCTCTCTCTCCTAAAACTACATCTGGGGTGCTGTGTTCAGTTATGGATACCTTATTTTAGGAAGGACAACTATAAGTTAGTAAGTGTCCAAAATAGGGCTGCCCTGCCTGGTTTCAATTCCACAGAACAAAGGTGCCCCTCCCAAGATAAGCTCATCACTTCTTTTTTTTATATAAATTTATTTTTTATTTTTAGTTTACAACACTCAGTTCCACAAGTTTTTGAGTTCCAAATTTTCTCTCCCTCCCTATCCTCCTCCCTTCCCCCCAAGAACACATGTAATCCTATATAGGTTCTACATATACCTTCACATTGAACTCATTTACATAATAGTCCAGTTGTAAAGAAGAATTATAACCAATGGAATGAATCACGAGAAAGAAGAAATGAAACCAAAAAAGAAGGAAAAAAAAAAGGGAGCAAATAGTTTGCCTCAATCTGCATTCAGACTCCATAATTCTTTCTATGGATGTGCATAGCCTTTTCTATCATGAGTCTTTTGGAGCTGTCTTTGAACCTTGCAGTGATGAGAAGAGCCAAGTCTATCAAAGTTAGTCCTTACAGATACCATGTGTCTGTAATCGTGTATAATGATCTCCTGGTTCTTCTCACCTCACGCAGCATCAGTTCATATATGCCTTTACAGGTTATAATGAAGTCCATCTGCTCCTCATTTCTTATAGCACAATAGTATTCCATTACATTCATATACCACAATTTGTTTAGCCATTCCCCAATTGATAGGCACCCTCTTGATTTCCAATTCTTTGCCACCACAAAAAGAGCTGCTATAAATATTTTTGTACATACTGGTCCCTTTCCGTGTGATCTCTTTGGGAATACAGCTCTAGAAGTGATATTGCTGGGTCAAAGGGTATGCACATTTTTATAGCCCTTTGGGCATGGTTCCAAATTGCTTTCCAGAATGGCTGGATCAGTTCACAACTCCACCAACAATGTAACAATGTTCCAATTTTCCCACATCCTCTCCAGCTCTTATCATTTTCCTATTTTGTCATGTTAGCCAATCTGACAGGAGAGATGTGGTACTTAAGAGTTGCTTTGATTTGCATTTCTCTAGTCACTAGTGATTTAGAAGCTCATCACTTCTAAACTCACTACCATACTTCAAACCCATTGACATCATCTTCCTCAGCCTTCTCTCCCCTCTGGTTGGAGGGCAGAGTAGCAAATTCCTCCCAATGCCTTCCTTTATAGAGGGGGCCAGAAAGTAAACTCAACTCATTCTACTTTGCATCTGCTGAGCTGCATGGTTTCAACTCTAGCGAATAAGATGCCTCTGTGCTGGGTATCCCCTGGTGTGTCTTCCCTTTTCCTGCCCCCTTTCATGTACTGTCTCCCCTAACAGAATGTAAACTCCTTGAGAGCAGGGGCTTCTTTTTACTAATGGTATCCTGCTACGTAGTAGACACTTAATAAATGTTATTGGATTGGAAGTGTCCAAAATAGGGCAAACAGCATGGTCCTGCGCCTTCAGATCTTGCTATATGCTAACTAGTAGAAGAAAATAAAGATATTTAGCCTGGGAAAGGGAAAACCTGGTTGGAGCAAGAGGCATGAAAACTGTATTCAAATATTTTAAAGGCTATTCTGTGAAAAAGTGACTAGAGTGCTTCTGGCTGGCAACAGAGGACAGAACTAGGAGAAATGACAGGGAATTACAGAGAAACACACTGAAGCTTGACAGGAGGAAGAACCTTTTAACAAATAAAATTATTCAAAAGTGTACGGGGAATGGAGTGCCACTCACTATTAATCTTTTTTTTAATTTTTTTTTTCACTATTAATCTTTAAGAAAAGGCTGAGGATCACCTGTCAGGCAGGTTGTGAAAGGGATTCTTATTCAGGTATGGATTGGTCTATATTACCTCTGGGGTTTCTTCCACTTTTGACTTAAGATACTTGGAGGGAGGGATGGAGGGAGAGAATGAGTATTTATTAGGTGCCTATTATATGCCAGGCACTGTGTTGAGCCTTTAAAGATATTATCTCCTTTGGTACTTAAAGCCTTCTTTATAATAACAGAAATATTAAGTCATCACTTGATTTTGAAGCCCATTCAACAGACACTTAATGACTCATTGGCCAATTATAAAAAGGCTTTGTATTCAAATGAGGAAGTAGAGATCCTGAAACTACTTGATAACTATAAAGACTTTAAAACAATCCCCACCATTCCTTTTGGATTTTTGCAGACATTTTCCCAAGCTCATTGAGAAAGCTTTCAAAATGCTGAGCTTAGTTTCTCTTTGTGTTCTAATATTTTGCAGGTGCACTGTGGATAGTGGTGAATGGACCACTCATCTCAGATAGATATACTATACTAAGGATACCAGAGTAGCATGTCTAATCCTTGTACGGCCTAATTAATTTCAAATAGAGAAAAATTTTATTCCATTATCTCAGGCTTTGCATCCCTAATACCAGTCTGTGGTCTCAGAATTGGAGAATTCTAAAGCTGGAAAGGATTCTGCAAATCATCTAAACTTTCCATCTTACAGGCGAGGGAACTGTGGTTCAAAGGAGGCTAAGTAACTTGTTTAAAATCACAAAGCCAGTTATGTTCTTATAAGGGATGGGTGTGTGCAAAATATGGAATAAGCAAGGTACATCCATCACCAGAAGGGAGAAAAAACAATAATGCCTCAGTAGCATCATTTCACATGAACACTTGTTGAAGTTGCCAGAAAAAAATCCATTTAAAATATCTCATTTAATGAGATATCTGTGATGCATTTTGTAATTCTTGAGAGAAACTAGTCACATCTATGTAGACTTAGCCAGGAGAGCAGACAGAACCACTGACCTTCGGTTCAGTAGCACCAGGTTGTACCTTGAAAGCATGGTTGTTGTAGAAGCGGTCATCTACCTTAGCCCCCCATTCTGCTGGATCAAAATTGGTTTCTGGGGAAGAAATTAAGAATTACTGTGGGCGTATCCAGATAAACTCAGAATACAGCAAAAGCAAACTCTTTTGACAGTTATTTTACTGCTAGCCAAAAACACATTGGCATAGGGCCTAGTGCAAGAAGTGGTATCTGTTTACAGTAATAATAATAATAGTTAGCATTATATAGTGCTTTAAGGCTTGCAAAGCACTTTTCTTATGTTACCTCTTTTGACCTGAGACAGGTACTACTATTAACCCCACTTTATAGACAAGCAAAATGAGGTGGAGGGGGATTAAGGTGACTTTTCCACAGTCACATAGTTAGTATCTCAGGCAGGATTTGAATACAAGTCTACCTAAGTACAACAAACACACTGGCTACTAACACCACACCTGGCTACCTTATTGTGCCACCTAATATTGTTATGATGGGGAGATAATAATTTTACACACTGGGGGAAAGATGGTGCAGAAGATAAATGAAAAATGAAAAAGAAAGAAGATCAATACAAAGAAATTGATAATTGGGTTAATGCCTAAAGAGGAAGAAGAGGGATGAAGCCTTCCATATTGCTTCAGCTAAAACTTTTATTTAGAGGGAAAGATCCCTAAGATGGCTCATTGGGGATCTTGGTTTTTAATATTACCATTAAATATCTATTAAGTTTCCATAAATTTCTTCTATATGACAGATAAAAATACGGTCCTATAAACCCTTGAGTAATTTATGTTGCAAATTATGATGTAAAAGTTGCTATTATTACATTGGAAATGTCCATGGGAAGCAGTGTTGACATAGTGGGTGGACAGCTGCTCTCAAAGCCAATAAGAGCTGGATTCAAGTCCTGCCTCTTACACATACTGGCTGTATGACTGACTCTGGGCAAATCACCTACTCCCTCAATAATTCCCAGGGAATTCTCTAAGTATTGTCTACACTGGCAGAGGGAATTTCCTCATAGGACACTTTATACCAATGAAATCACAGGGTCAGTACAAAAGACATGCAAAGAAATGGACGTAAGCATACAATATCCTCTAATAAATAACCTCACAACACATAATAACCCTAAAAATACTTTTTTCCAGAGAGATTAGGAACTCCAATTAGGAGTTCCAGTGTAACGTTGCAAGCAGAAAGTTGCGTATAGGAAGAGATGAAAGTAAGGGAGAAAAAAAAAGGAAGGGGCATAGAAAGAAAGTAGTTTAGATTTTGAATCAGTTAAATCTGTTAGATCAGTCATTTTTGATCATTTGGCTCTCCATTTATTTTATTTAGGAGGTTCTCTTTTATCTGGAAAGGACTTATTTCTTTACTCCATTTTAAAAAATAATTTTTTTTCCAAGTTAGTGGAAAGGGCTAGACAATTTATATTTGGTGGACATGGGCTTTTATTAGTCCACTTAAGCCCTATTCTGATGATAGCATGGTGAGGAGGTGACCCTTGGTTGTGAAATTCCATGTCAGTAAAGCATAAGGCTCCAGTCTAACTAAATTCAAAGAGGCATATCACCACAGTGTGTTGGTCACCAGGTGATGATTTCTTTTCAGTCACAGCAACTCATGAAACAGTCTATTAAGGACTAGAGGGGCTGTGATCTGCATCAGTAGAAGCTGGAAGTATTTAAGTAGTATTAGTTGGAAGACTATTACCTAGAGACCATTAATCTAGGATTCCTTTAATTACTGTGATCTGGAAATAATGCCTCAATATTTGTATAATGGAAGGCTAATGAGTTCTAAAATTACAAAATGAATAAAGTTTTTGCATGGCTTTAACTTACAAAATTAATGTTGTATTAACATAATTAAGTTACTGTTCATAATACTTAACATCTTAGCCCCAAGTCTAGGATTTCTCATGTTTTTTTCTCTAGAGAATATATCAAAGTATTTAAAGGCAGTTAAATCTCTATTAGGCCATGACTTAGTCATAATAATTATATGTTGAAATGATCAGTGATGTACAGAAAAAAATGGGCTGGGCAGAGGCTCCTAACAGTGCTGGGAAAGGGCAATAATTTGAACTGTGTTTCGTGTGGGAGGGATGCTACTTGAATTATACCAGTCTCAGAGAAGGTATTCTCTCTTTCTCTTTAAAATGAAGGAGACTCATTTGAAACATCACCTTACCCCAGTGTTGAAGGAGTGTCACTTAACTGGTGTAGCTTAAAAAGAGATCTTATCTCAGTCAGGATTAGGCTATAACTTTTAGCTCCTACCAATCAGTCTGGGGTGGTGGTGGTTGTGGTGGTGGTGTTTGGTTGTTTTCAGTTATAACCAACTCTTTGTAACCCCATTTCTCAGCAAAGATGCTGGAGTGGTGTGCCATTTCCTCCTACACCTTATTTTACAAATGAGCAACTGAGGCAAAGCTACTTAAGGAACTTGCCCAGTCACAGAGCTATTAAGTGTCTGAGACCACAACTGAACTCAGGAAGACGACTCTTCCTGACTTCAGGCCTAGTCCTCTATCCACTTTGCCATCTAGCTGCCTATTTTGATTACTTGCAGTCTTGGGTACATGACCCTATTAACTTAAATGGGTTATGACTCAGAGTATTCTGAAAGTGAAGTGAAATATGTTTGCTTGCCTTTTTTCTCAACTAGTCACTGGCTGAAAAGGCAAATCCCTGTCTCTGGGCAGGAATAAGGCCTTGAGAACATGAGGGAAGGGGCGGGGGCACAATGGGGAATGAAACAACAAAATAGCTACCATTACAGAGCTGGGCAGTTTCCTTTTCAAAGCAATCATTTTTGGTGTGGGACTGTTCAAAATAACCCCGGGAAAGCACAATTACGCACCATTTAATTTAAACGGTGTAGGATTCTCTTTTAAAGAACACTCCATTTTTAAGTGAGAAATATTTAGATATGTTAGGGAGTTCAAGGAATTTCTTTCATGGAGGTTTTTAGTTATAAACTGTTTGAAAACCGAGGAGCAGAATGAATGTGCTGGAAATCCTATCTTGCTAAGTAAGTCCTTGAAAGGCCAATTATGAAGGACAAAAAGAATAGGTTAGAATTAGTAAAATGGAATACAGTAAAACCCATGTAAGAAATACATTTCTTCTATTGGAAGGGCATCTGCCTAAAAGGAACATATTTTTGACTAGTATATCAAATACCAAAAACTTATATTTGAATGTCACCTGTCAAAAAGACTTATCTATAGGTTTCCTTAAGCAAATTTCACTGGAAATCAAATAATTATTCTTTAGCCTAAAAAAAACACTTTAAAAGGCCCATTTAAAGCTTACTCTCTCTTTTTTCTAGTAGGTTTTCAAAATATGCTGCTGCAAAAGCTGGAATATTGTCCGGCTGCTCCCTCAGAATCTCCCGTGTCAGCCCTTCGAGAAGATTCCCAAATCCTTGTGGAATTCGGTAGTGCGTATTGGAGAATGGAATCGACATCTCTTTGGAAGGAACTGCCTATTGTACACAGAGATTATTAAAGAGCACTGACTTTAACCTCCATTTCCAGACTTCATTTGCACAATTAAAATCCTAAAGTAAATGATTTTTGATGGACAAATCGTTCTCTACTTCAACTTTTCTTGAGCACAACCTCAGGCTCATCTATACCTTCAAAGAGTTGCAGGCTTTCCTTGGATAGTAAGATAATACTGCAAAAGAAGACCCATTTAGTGGGTCAAATCCTTAATTTCTACAACAAATATGTGAATGATTTGATGTAAATCGTTTTTAAACTCTGTATTTTAATTTCTTTGGGTCTACATGGGAAAAATCATACCAGATATAACTTTACTTCCAAGAGATGTTTGTGTTAAGGTAAACCAGTAGTTAGGTTAATTAAACATTATGATTATAGAGTGCCCCTCTTCAGGGAAGATGTAGAGATGGTCTTGTCGGCAAATAAAAACCTTTAGGAAAATTTTGCTCAAGAACTCGTACTAATTTAGAGGCCCTTCATATCAAGGCCCGAGTGATGAAAGAGCCTCAAATCCAATCTTTACCTCATCTATTTCTGCACGGGGGGGTCAAGTCACTCTTTAGATGTGCTAAGCTGCCATTCCTGGGGGTGAAACAAAGTCCTTAAATCTCAGAGGTTTTGGAGTTCTTATGTTTGTTGGCTTTGTCTTGGCCAGTTCTCCTCCTACTTTGCAGCAACAGTTTACAACAGCTTTAAGAGAGGGCGAATCGGGTGCTAGAGGGTGGCGAGACCCACTTAAGGTCTTGGTCTCTTAGGCGGGGTTGGACTGGAGAAGGGCAGTCTTAAGGGGAGGGAGGGTCCGGCTTGGGAGGGCTGCGTCCCTGGGGAATGGGAAAGTAGGGTGTGATGAGGGCCCAAGGGAAAGGGGGTGTGGCAGAGGGAAGTTTGGATCACTTTTGAGAGAGTTGGTCTGGGTGAGATCTCGGGCCAGGCCGGGAGATAGGGTATGGGGGCCAGAGGAGTGAGAGGGACGGCCCCTGGACCTACGAGGGGAGCAGGCGGCGACCCCCTCCGGGGCAGGCTTTCTCGAGGGGCTGGGAGTCGCTACTGGGGAGATTTATTCTCGGCGAGCAGGCCCCTTTGGGCGCCAGGGTGTAAGGAACAGTTACGGGGAGCTTGACGAAAAGGGAGAAGGGGAAAGGGGAAAAAGGCGACCAACAGTCGCGGAGACGGAGTAGACGGGCTACCGTCCTTACCTCTCCTTTCTCCGGCTGCCGGTGCCGATGGTTCCGGTTGTTTCTTCTCGTTGCCGGGTAACCGTTTTCTCCACAGATTCCCTGTCTACGGCGGCCGAACAGACCAAAAAACTTAGGTTCGTCCAACTGGCGGAGCCACCAGCCACTTCATGCACTGAGGTTGAAAGAGGCTGGGGTGGGGCTGGGCCCCCGCCCTCATCTAAGCCCCGCCCCAGCCAGCCTCACTGTCTCCGCCCCGAGCCTCACACTGTCCCCGCCCCAAAGCTCTGAGCACCATATCCTGGGTGCCTAGGAACTATGACGGTGACCTCGGCCTTGCGGGCGCTACTATTGTTGCCGCTGCTCTTAGGGGCCTGCGGGGGCGGCGGAGCAGGTGAGGTGGGGGCCGGGCCGGGGCCTGGCCTTGCTCTTCAGCCTGCTGCGGACTCCAGAGGCTGCTCTCTAGGTCCGGCACTCCCCCGAGGCCAGAAGTGTTCCGAAAGCCCTCCCGCAGCCTTGGCCTGAAGGTGCCTGTGAGGACGAGCCTGGGCAGCCGCTTGGGCCCGGGAGAGGGGCTGGCCATCGCAACATTTTCACTTGAGTTTTTCCTTTTTTTTTTTGATAGTAGTGGACCCCTGACCACTGCATTTCAAGGTTTGGTAGTAAATGGGTAAAGCTTTGTCCCCTCCGTTCATCTGGAGTGATTTTGCAAGGCGTCTGGGGAGATGAAGATTTACTAACAAACACAAGCCTGTCTGTCACAAGCTCAGAGCATCCAGGCACACAACGTGACTTTTGGCCCAGATGCAGATATGCACTAGGGACGAGTCCCCTCCTTTTTATGAGTAGGATGGGTACTGAGTCACATCCATGGACAACCCAACCTCTCTGCTTTGGGAACAGTGCAGAGATGGTGGAAAAAGGGCATTCCCCTAATAAAGGGATTGGTTATAATGACTCTACCCCTCTTGTTTTTCTCATCTCAAATAGCAAACTTAGGCCTCTTGTCTTTTGTCTTCATTTTTCTCTCAGTTATCACTGTCATTACATATTACCTTCTCTTATCTTCTCTCATTTATCTTCCCGTTCTTCCTTAGCACAGTTGAAGACACTTAGCCTGTCTTTCTTTCCGCGGCCAACCCCACAAGAAAAGAAAGAAAAAAAAACTTGTAAAAGTTGATAATACTGTAAATGTTGGGGAGGGCTTTATCAAGTATATGCATTTGACAACAATATAAAAAGCCCTATTGTAAGAATGTTGTCATCATATTTCTGCCCAAGTAATCAAGCATCAATCAACAAACATTAATTAGGTACCTGCTGGGTGCCAGGTACTTCTATACTTGCTGGGGATACAACAAATACTCCATACTATCAGGGAACTTACATTCTCTCAGGGAAGACAACATGTAATATGAGTATAGATAGAATAAATGTATATATATACATATATATGCATAAAATGAAGTTGATAAAGACAAGGCAGTTAGGTAGTTGTGGGGCTCAAGATAAACTTTGTATAGAAGGTGGAGCTTGAGCTATGTCTTAAAGGAAGTGAGACTCTCTGATACAGAGGAGAGTAGAAAGAACATTCTACATATGGGAGACAGCTGGTACAAAGGTGGGGACATGGGAGAGTGAATGTTGTGTGAAGATCCCCTGGGGGGGGATTTGGCATTCCTGGACTAACAAGGACAAACAGTCCTGTCACCAACTGTGCATGGGAAAAAAGTGCTTGTTATCTCTTAACCTCATGTGAGATATATGTGTCAAGGATGATGTCAACTTTCTAGGTTAACTGATTATTACAAAGAGCAAAGAAGTCAGCTTGGCTAGATCTTAGAGTCTGAGAAGGAAAGTAATACATAATCTAGAAAGAGGTTGGGGCCAGGTTTTGAAGGGCTTTAAAAGTTAAACCTAGAAGTTTATATTTTATCCTTGATGCAATAGGGAATCACTGGAGTTGATTAAATAGGGGAGAGACATGGTCAGATACGCATTTTACGAAAATGGTTTTGGCAGATGTGTAGAGGATGGATTGGAGTAAGGAGGGATTTAAGACAGACCAATTAATTAGAAGGTCATTACCATAGCATAGGCAAAAAAGTGATGAAGGTCCGAACTAGAGTGGTGACTATGTGAGTAGAGAGAAGGAGAGATGGATTCTCCAGACATGGGGAGGTTGAAATGTCAAGATTTGGTAACTGGCTGTATATGTGGGATGAGAAACAGTGAGGAATCAAAGATAACTCCCAGGTTATCTATGTTATGGTGGTACTTTCAACAGAAAGCAGGGAAAGTTTGATAGAGGAGTAGGTTTGGGGAGAAGCAATAAGTTTTATTTTGGGTATGTTGAGTGTGAAGTGTCCTGGAGGCATCCATTTTAAAATGTCTAATAGACTGTGTGCAGGATTCAGACTCTGGGGAGACACAGGCTGGATATATAGATCTGTGATTCATTTGCATAGAGGTAACAAGAGCCCTATTATGTTGCAAGGTCAGAGGCAATGTGGTGTAATGGATAGAAGGCCAGCTTTGAAGTTCGTTAGGGCATCCTGGGTTCAAGCTCTTCCTCTGACACCAGTTACGAGAACCCTGGGCAAGTCAACTTTTTTCTTTTTTGATAGGGGGAGTCAGGGCAATTGGGGTTAAGTGACTTGCCCAAGGTCACACAGCTAGTGTGTCAAGTGTTTGAGGTTGGATTTGAATTCAGGTCCTCCTGACTCCAGGGCTGGTGCTCTACTTACTGTGCCACCTAGCTGCTCCATAACTAACTTTTTAGTACATCTGGTAATTCTGGATTCTAGGGTGCTGAACAGTCTGGAAAAAAATGTGCAAGGCACTGTGGGATACAAAGGAAGAAAGGCTAGGAATACAAAGAGAAGTTAAAAAAAAAGAAATAACTACGGTAATGTTCAACCAGGTGCCTTTGTCATTGTCAATTTTAGAATCTGAGCTTGAGGACAAGGAATGTTGTCTTCTTTATTTACCTTGGGATATAAAGAGTGTGGTGCCCTTGAGAAAGCAGTGAACTGGAGAAAGTCCTATGACCTGGGTTTCTTTCTTTACCATGTCTTATGGGGTTTGTGACCTCAGGCAAGTCACCTGACTTTTCTGGGCATTTGTCCTTTGTGAAATGTAGATAATCTTTAAAGTTCCCCCTTGCTCTGTGAATTTTATGATTCTCAGATCTATTCCAGAGTTGCACACGATGGTGCTCAAAAAAGTTTGTTGATGATGGATTGAGTTGGAAAGCTCTCCTCTGCCACTCTGTTACAATTTGCTCCCTTTTCTTTGCTGAGGTCCTTCTTTGGGCTTATACACAGCAAGTCTTCTTTTGCATTTCATCTCCCCCAAATTCACTCCTTTTCCCCCCACCTAACTCCTCTGCTCCTGGTTATCATTTCTGTTCAGTATGAAGCACCTACCCAAGACAAGGCCCTCCTACACATATGCCTTACTTTTGGCAAACTGCCTATATGGTTATGCAATCACTGGGATGTTGTAACCCTGTAGGACTAGGTTGGTTCATTATAAATAGGAGAGGTCTTAATGATTGGACTCTTGCTCAGAGTGACTGTCCACTGAGAGTATGTGGGTGACTGCTTTGACTGTGATGCCCTGATAGGTATCATGTAAGGAACTTTGCAAGATTATTTGTAGCTTCTAGAAAGGAAAATTCCCATTAATTGTGATCTCTTCTCCTGTCTATCATTTGTCTTTAGATTACAAAATATCAATCTCTTTATTCTCGCTTAATGATTAGAATGTGACTTAACAATGTACTATTTTTAGCTACATTTTGATGGACATATTACTGAGACAATTTAGATAATAAACTTGTTATTAATAAAACACTTCAATACAGGCTCAGTGTTAAAAATTAGGAACTGTCTTGTTAAAGTAAGTTTTTGTTCCATCTTGTTACTGAATCTCTACGACAGAATTTACATTTTTCAACTGCACTCCTTTTTGTCCTTTTGCCAATACTTTTTCTCTTCTGGCTTCATTTTTGTCATAGTATCTCTATATTTACCATTAAGATAATAAGAGCACCTATATACTTCAGGATAGTCTCTCTGGCAGACATCTATAAATGCTTAGGAGCAATCACTTCAGGACCCCCAGCATGTCAGGAAGTCATAGTGAATTGTTTGTGGAAACTCAGCATTGGTAGAAGGAAGAGCAAACATAGAAAAGAGAAGAACCAGAAGAAAGGAACAAACTGGATAAATGTATACTTCTTTAGTTTGTTAATTCAATAGATATTTATTAAACTTAGAAATTTTGCTTGGTGCTGTGAAGGATTAAAACGAGCTTCCAATTTAGACTCAGTCACTGGGGGTGTCAGAAACCTTAGATAGTGTAGGAGAGATTAGGAGAAGGCAGTGATTCACTTATAAATTCTCATTTGTAAGTATGTAACAGGAGACTGTTAGTGGTAGGCAAAAGAGAGGCAACCTTTCAGAATTGAACCATAGAGAGTAAGGGGGTAAGCAAGATATAAACTGTATGAAATGAAGTGAGGAAGATGCCTGGATGGCAGTGGGCTCTTGAGAATTCAACATTGCTCATCTGCACTTGATTTATAATGTTGACATGTATTCCAGTTAGGCTATTTACTTGTTAGGAGGAATAAGTATGAGACTGTGGGATTAAATATACTGTTGCCATTAGAGGCCTTATATATAAAGACTCTGTGTTGTTTGTCTGCTTATTCAGGTTGTAATATTTCTGATGGAACTATTCTTCCTCCTAGGTGTTAATTTTCATTTTGCTTCCTACATTGGTGATCACATGGTGTTGCAGAAAGAACCAGCTGGAGCTGTGGTCTGGGGTTATGGTAAAGTTGGGGGCATTGTGGTAGTGACTCTGCACCAAGCTCAGGAAACCATCATGAAGAAGATAACTTATGTGAAAGGTAAGGCAACCCCTATTTAATTCAGCATCTGTCCTCTTGTGCCATCTGCTGGATTACCTGAAAATGAATGCTTGAGCTCCATTGCAAGTTGGGCTTTTTGTAGGAACTGGTAGGTGCCAAAGATAGTGCTGGAATTTGTGCTAGAATTTTCCTCAAGGAGCATATACAAATAGAATACACAAGTAGGTTTATGAAGGAAGGGTCAGAAAACTAGAACATAAAGAAACTCACATTAGGTGCTTGGTCAGGTGATCAATTGGGGAGATCATATTGTTAGTGATGCACATGAGGTGGGACAGATGGGGAGGCTGTACCAAGTGACACAGGTTAGATTATGTGGGAATATGGTAGGCCTTAATGCTTGAATGGAGTAGACGTCCTCGGGAGATCATGAGTTTCCTGTCACTGGGGGTGTTAAAGCAGAAGGTGGATAACCATTATGGAGGAGTGTTGTAGAGGACATTCAGCTATTTGATAGACTAGATCAGGAGCTTAAATTGACTCCATGTACGCCGAAGATGTCTGTGAATAGATTTCAAGGAGTCTATAAACTTGAATGAGAAAAAAAATCACATCGTTATTTTCAGTAACCTTTGGTTTTCTATGTATTTTATTTTATGCTTTTAAAAACATTATTCTGAGAGTCTTTAGGCATTACCAGGCTGCCAGAGGACACAAAAAAGTGGAAGAAAACTTGGACTAGATCAACGGTCCTCGAGTGGTCAGTGAACTCATGAGAGTCCCTGAGAACTTTTCAGGGGATCTGTGAGGTTAAAACTATTTTTTTGTAACACTACTAAGGCATTTTAATTTTCAAAACAGTCAATGTTGATAGATATAACCCCCAAAACAAAAGCTCTTCAGAGGGTTCTAATTAATTTTAAGAGTATAAAAGGGTCCTGAGACCAAAAAGTTTGGGAACCTCTCATCTAGGTGAACCCTCCAGTGCTTAGGACTTCATGGTGCTTTGAATATTTAAATGGCATGAAATATAAAATTTTGGAGGTCTGAAAAAAAGAGGATTAGTTATTGTTGATTTAGGACTCTGGTATCTAACTTCAGTAATAGTAACTTATACTTACATAGTGCTTTAAGGTTGCAAAGTGCTTTACATAAATTATCTCATCTGATACAAACACCTCATGAGGTGAGGGCTAGTATTATTCCCATCATATAGAGGTGGAAGCTAAGGTGTAGAAAAATTAATTGACGCCTCTAGGCTACCAGGTGTTAGAAGAAATGTTACTCCTTATATCTGCTGACTCTCCACATCTTTTTTAGTAAATCAAATGCTGAAAGACATGGTATTGTAGTAGATAGTGGGCTGTTTTTAGAGTCAGGATGGCCTAGATTCAAGTTCTGCTTCTGACTTATAGTTGTGAGACCATGGGCAAGTCACCTTACATTTTAGTGCCCCAGGCAACTCTTTAAGGCTATAATAGTTTTTCTTTCTAAACTGTCTGCTTATTTTTTTCCAGTTTACTCCTTTCCATCCTTGTATGCATGGTCAAGGAAAACAGATTCCTACATTGGCCATGTCCATCAATAGACATCTCATTCTAAACTCTCAGTTAATTATTTCTTTGTTATGAGGTGGGTAGCATGCTTCATTAGTGGATCTCTGGAATTGAACCTCTTGTTGATCATTACAATGATCAGAGTTCTTCAGTTTTTGAAGTTGTTTCTCTTTACAGTGTTATTATGTAAATTGTTCTTCTGACTGCTCACTTTACTCTGCCTCAAATTATACAAATTTTCTTAGGTTTCTCTGAAATTGTCTTATTTGTTGTTTCTTAGGAGGCAGCTAAGGGGCTCAGTGGATAGAGCAGTGGGCCTGGAATCAGGAAGATCTGAATTCAAATTTGGCCTCAGATACTTACTAGCTGTGTGACCCTAGGCAAGTCACTTAACCCTGTTTGCCTCAGTTTCCTCATCTGTAAAATGAGCTGGAGAGGGAAATGGTAAACCACTCTAGTGTCTTTACCAAGAAATCCCCAAATGGGGTTACTAAGAGTCAGAACTGAAGTGACTGAACTGGACAACAATAGTATAAATAGTATTCCAGTATATTCATATACCATAATTGATTTGGCTATTCCTCAATTCATGGGCACCCTCTTATTTTCTAGTTCTTTGCCACTACAAAAAAAGCTACTGTAGATATTTCTACACATATGGGTCCTTTTCAAACTCTTTCTTTGATCTCTTTGGGTAATGGGCCTAGTAGTAGTATTGTTGGACTAAAGGATATGTACAATTTAATAACTTTTGTGGCACAGTTCCAAATTGCTTTCTGGGATGGCAATATCACTTCAAAGCTTCATCGTCGTAAGATTATAATAAGTTACAAAGGAATTTCCCATTTGTGTTAGTGGAAGGAGTTTCTATGCCAGGATATTCCCTATATTGATAAAATGACAGGTTTGCACAAAATCAAAAGCAGTCCAAACCCAGGTTCAACCTCTTCTCTAGTTTCTTGATTACACAGATATCGTTTAATGCATTGCTCTATGGGGAGGGCTTGTCTTATTGAGAATCAATTCTTAATCATATTGGGATGCAATGAATGACTAACAGGATACAGGTATATACTATATAATGTTGCCTTGAGCAATGCCATTTCAAAATAATGTCATTAATACATTTATAATCAAACCTCAAATGTACCATGCAGGGTCATGACAATAACTCATTTAGAGAGTATGTTTAGAGCTTTGGAGTTATGAAGCACTTTATATACTCTGTCACATTTGATCTTCACAACAACTCTATGATGTACTTAACGTAAGTATTTTGTAATCCTGAATTTATAGATGAGGAAACTGAGGCTCAGAGGGGTTAGATGACTTGGCCAAATTTACACAGTTAGATGAGTGGCAGAGCCAGGAATTGAACCCAGGTGTTTAGATTCCAAGACTAGTGTCCTTTTCTTTATATCCTGCTGCCTAGTATGCACTTAATAAATGTCAATTTAAAAACAAGGTACAAGGGGTAGTATTTTAAATACAAGAAATGAGTGAATATAAAACTGGATTCTCTTAATGATTATCATCATCATGAATAAGTGTAGTATTCTATGACTGTGCTAAGTTCTGGCATAGTTTGTTTATTGGTTCATTATAAATCTAGGTAAAATACTATACCACATTATAAACTCAAATTTTAAAACAATCCTATATTTTTCTGTTTGAGAGGTTTTTTGCCTTTTATTATATTTTTTCAGATTTTGCATGCATAATGGAGGGGAAATGTGGGATGAGGTGGCAAAAACAAAAGAAATGAGGCATGCATCAGAAAAGAGGTGCTTCTTCCCTCCTCCTTTATATGCATAATAAGTGAAGGTTGGTTGAATTGAATTACACATTTCACTTCTAGCTCCCTTGGCTTCAGTTAGGACTGGTGGTACCCAGGAGCAGGAGCCACTTCCTCCTAATGGGAAACAAGTGACTTAAAGGTTCCTGATGACATTCTCAAGGAGAGATGTCATCAAGAGATGACATTCTGAAGGAGAATGGCTGTTTTTATTAGCTCTTCCACCTCTCCTTTGTAGGAGAGGGAGTACAAGGAAAGAGGCATTGTTTACTTAGTCTTATAAAAATGCTTTAATATGTATCTGTTCCACTCCTTACACAAAGCAAAATAATTAAGGTACTATTTGGGCCAAAGGAACTAGAAATGTTTTCATGGAGTCATGGAGAAGCAAAGGAGATGCCTATTAAAGCAGAAGATGCCACAGGGACTTTTGAAGGGTTAAGAGGCTAACCTCTCTAGTCTAAGTTCTATTCTTTTGGTTAAATTTTGAGACATCCAGTTAGCTTTACTTTGCCTTACTTTTAATACTGCATTAACACTCATTGAGCATGTATGCTTGTGTATATGTGTGTAAGACATAGACTATAAATGGGACTGTGATCATTAGAAACCATATAGTGGCTATTCACGTTTTAGATTTAGCAGAGGGAAAAGAGAAAAGAAGAAGGAATGGTGATAAAATGTTCATCTGAAAAGATATGGTCCATGCAATACAGAAGTCAGTAATATAGAATATTGAGCAGTTGGTTCTGGACAAATTGTATCTGAAAATAGGCCAGGATGGGTCTCATAGACTACTTTTTTGATTTTCATTGGATATATGATTTCATCTATGTCAGTACTCTTTAACTCAAGCATATCCCATCCCATTTATGCCTTTTCTTCTGGTGCAATTCTTTTCCATGTCCTACCATAGATCTTCCATGGAGGGATTCATCTGTTGTGCCATATGGAGCTATCGATACAACACACCTGCTACCCATCTATTATTCTTTAATTCTTTACATTAATCTTCAAAAAGATTATATTTTATTTTTTACAATCAACGAAAGTTTTACTCTCCCACCCCAGTCCCTGTATTGGTAATTAAGGTGGGACTGTTTTCTCTTTTAGAAATGCTAAAGTAATCAAATGCCTTTGATTAAGCCTTACTAGGTGCAAAGCCCCAGGCCCACACCCTTTTGCTAACTAGGTGCTAAGCCCTAGGCTCACACCCTTTTGCTGAGTAGGTGTGAATCCTTCAGGCCCTGAACAGGGTACAAAAACCCAAAGGTTAGCATTTTGTCCCCAGCTCTCACTTATTGGAAGAGTATTGGTATGGAGACTCTGGGTAGCCACTAAGGAGCCCCCTGGCTTTGAAGAAACCCAGATGTTTGGTTTGGGGGCTGTTAGTCACTGGAATAGTGGTGTGGGACTCAGGGCAAGCTGTTGTAACTGGCCCCTGGCTTTGATAACACAGACCCATTGGTTCTTTGGTAACTATGAATTGTGATTTAGTCTGTTCATATTATATATGTTTATAATTTGTTTGTATTTGCTCTGAAGTTCAGGTTGCTGACTTTTCTTCTTGAGCTAAGTGAATGATATTTGTATGTTGGATTAAAGTGAGATTGTTAACCCCTTACAGTTGTTTTCCTTAGTAAATCAGATCAAAGAACCTGTCCTGGCAGCTCTTGTTGCTGGTCTTGTTGGGTCTTACACCCCCATAGCAGCTGCTAGCCAAATTGTTGCTACAGTCTCCCAGGCCAAACTGAAAACTAAAGAAAAACAAACTCCATCACAAACATATAGTCAATCAAAACAAATTTCTACATTGTTATATCAGTAAGGCAAAATTCATGACCTCAGAGAGGACCATAGGCATGCCTGAATGGTTTGGAATCATGAACTGTAAGGAATTCTCTAGGTAGAAGGCAGAAGAAGTATAACATTTATTTAGATTCCAAAGGATCAAATTCAAGGACCAATGCCCCCAATTTGATATTGTGGCAATAATATTCCAAAACCAATAAGCTCACCTCACTGTAGTAACTAGGAGATTATAACAAAATATTATAGTAGGAAACCAAGCCATGCTTGTGTTTCCCCTGGATGTTAGGGCCCTCATATAAGAAGATCACTAATTGTGAGAAACATGGTTTTGGGGATCACTGGACTTCCTAGGCAGGGCCAAAGTCCTGAGGAAGAACCCTATGATAATCCTTAGGGAAGGCTGTACAGACCACAGGACTCCCAGAGGAAGACCAAGTGGTAGCCATCCCTTAATCTGTGGGGATCACAGGACACCCCAAGACAAGATCCAGGAGTAAGCCTGGCGAGCTTCCGCTGCCTGTTGCTTTCCTTCACTTGACCTTAGGAAAATCCATGTGATTTGCCCATTATCACCCAAAGAACTCAAGACCAGAGTGAGCAGAGGAAGGCATTTTATTACGCTTCTTGAGAGAGCGGGTGTAGTGCTCACGGGAACACTCACACTGATACAGCTGCAGGAGCAGGGATAACCATTCCCTCCACTCCTGCTAGAGTCATGGTTAGTTTACAGTCTTTGTTTTTTTACATAGTTTTCCTAGGTTATATAGTTTATATAAATAGGATAAGGATACAGAAGCAAAAGTGAAGTTAATTAGATTTTCCTTGTCTTAGTTTAGGATTAAACTATATTCTTTTACTTCCCCTACTTTCCCTCTTTAACATATGCAAATTATGCGAATCAGTAGGCCTGGATTCTTGACCAAGACCAGACCCTATATAAGCTTGAACAGGTTCAAGTGGGTTTGGCCTCTCTAATTCCCTAGACTGCCTTCTCAAAAAGTATGCACATGCGTACAAGCCTCTGACCTCTCACCTGACTGACCTTGAGGCCTGGTCTCTGCTAAAGCTGGGGTGGGGGATGGCAGGCAAGCACACCTTTAGTTCTGTGGAAACAAAACTCCTCCTCCCATTTCTTACACTCATGAATCCTAACTGTCCACTCAGCACTCTCTCTTTCAGCGCTGCTGCCTCCAAGTTCCTTGATATCTGCAACTCCCTCTTGTGTTCAGCACTCTCTGCTCTTCACACTCTGGATGCTGGCCCTCTGCTTCTGAATCCTGCTGCTCTGCACTTCACTGCTTCCAGCTCTGTTGTGCCAGTTCCACTCTCAGTCCTTAGTCCTCAGTTTCTGCTCCACTCTAAGTTCTGTTCTCTCTTTTTATACAGTCCTAGATGTCATCTGATTGACTAGAATGTCATGTGATTGACTAGAACTCAGGCACAGACCTTTGGCTGTGCTCTTAGCAACTCTGCTTAGGGCCCTGAGGGCTTCACACCTGTCTCAAACTAGCAAACTAGTTTGCTAACTAGCCTGGGGCCTCACTTTTAGTTAATGAAAAGGTGTGGGTCTATCTCTAATCAGACCTCCCTTTGTTGGCCCCACCTGAAGCCCCACCTGAAGCCTATTCAATGGAAAGATCTTTCACTTACTGGTTGGCTTTACAATTGTCCATGTTTTAAAAAAAATTCATTCTGCGTTCTAAATCCTTCACCTTTCCATCAAGAGATGGGTAGCATGCTTTATGATAAGTCTTCTGGAGTCATGGTTGGTTATTACACTAATAAGAGTTCTTCTTCTGAAGTTATTTGCTGTTTCCACAATCCCTCTAGCAGCTTCTGTGGGGATATAAGATCCACCCATAGCCAGCACCCAGAAAGCTGCCAACAGCACAGGTTCTTTTGATCTGCTTAACTAAGGAAAGCAAGGTGAAGGGGTTGACTAGCTTACTTTAATTCAGCACACAAATATCATTCACTTAGTTCAGGGGAAGAGACCAGCACACTGAACTTCAGAGAAAATTACAAACAAATTACAAACATCAACAGACAGACCAAATACAGATTCATAGTTACTAACATCTAAGTTCAGCCCAGGAGCTCAGAACAAGGGCTGGCCCAGAGTCACTCGCCACCACTGCTGTAGGTAGGAGCTCGAAGGAAGAGGAAGCCAACCCCTGGTTTTATATCTTTTTTAAGCGTCAGGGGTGAGTCACACATGTGACTCACCCACATGACCTAGAATCGTCACAAAGAGGTGACTTAAACCCATGTGGTCTAAAAGCCTCTGCTGTCCCAGACATGTAAACTAGGCCCTCCCTGGAGTTAGCCCCACCTTAGTTGCCAATCCACACCCATATAGGTTTTACACCTAATAGGGGTTTGGGCCTGGGGCTTAGCACTTAGTAAGACTCAATGAAATACACTGGATTACTCAAAGCAAACAAAAGCCAAACTCTTCAAGGGCACTTGTTGAACTAAGTGCTAAGGAGCCCATTTTGCTTACCAACACATTTGCTTTTATCATATTACTGTCATTGTATAAATTGTTCTTCTGGTTCTGTCCACTTCACTGTACATCAGTTCATATGAATCTTACCAGGTTTCTCTGAAACCATTCCCTTTATCATTTCTTACAGCACAATAGTTTTCTGTCACATTTATATAACATAATTTGTTCATCCATTCCCAATTTTTGTTTTGCTTAGGACTAATCTCTCTCCTAACCTATCCTTCCTCTAATTATCCTTCTCTTTCTATGTTGAAGGAAATGTTATTTCAGAATCCAATTGTGTTTATATGTATTCTTCCTTCCTTTAATCAGTTCAGATGAAAATGAGGTTGAATTGTCAGCTGCTTTCCCCACTTCCTCCTCCTAGTTTGTACACCCTAATTATGTGAGATAATTTCCCCCAACCTTCCTTTCCTTACCTCTCTTCCTCAGTATATTCTTTCTTTCCCTTCTCTTTCTATTCTTCTCTTAAGATCTTCAAAATATAACAGAACCTAGGCCTTGTGTAATTAGACTCCTTCTATGACCTCTGATAATGATAGGACTCAGAGGGACACATGTATCATCTTCTCATATTTGAATGTAAGCAGTTTATCCTTTGGTTCCTTATCATTGTTCATTCATGTTTACATTTTTTTTCTCTTCACTCCTGTGTTTGAACTTCAGAGTTTCTACACAACTTTGGTCTTTTTGACAGGATACTTGGAAGTCCTCTATTTCTAAAGGTTAATTTTTCCCTTTATAGCATTATACTCAATGTTGCTTCGTAAGTTTTTCTTGGCTATAAGTCCATATCCTTTGCCTTCTGTAATATTGTATTCCAAGGTTTTTCTTCCTGTATAGTGCAGGTGTTAAATTGTGTATGATCCTGACTGTGAGACTCTGTGGTACTTAAATTCTTTCTTTCTGGTTGCTTGTACTATTTTTTCTTCAACCTGGAAGCTTTGGATTTTGGCTATGATGTTCCTAGGAGTTTTCATTTGGAGGTTTATTTTAGGACTGGTGGATCCTTTATATTTTCACTTTGTCCTCTGATTCTAAGTAAGAGACCTGAGCAATTAAAAAAAAAAGATTTCTTGAAATGTGATGTGTAGGCTCTTTTTATGGTCGTGGCATTCAGATTGTCCAGTAATTCTTAATTTTTCCCCCACAATCTATTTTCCAGGTCAGTAGTTTTTTTGTGTGAGACACTTTAACTTTTCTTCTGTATTTTAAATCTTTTGACTTTGTTTTAATACCTCTTGTTGTCTTATGGTGTCATTGGCTTCTCTTTGGTTCTGTCTAATTTTCAGGGAGTTTGTGGTTTGGGCCAAGTTTTGTACCTGTTCTGCCAAACTGTTAGTTAATTCCTTTTCCAATTTTTTTCTTCTATACTTCTCATTTCTTTGCCATTTTTTTATTTTAGCATTCTCACTACATTATAAAAACATTTCTATCTCTTACAAAAAATACAAAACAACCCTTGCTTCATTTCTTCCAGTTCTAGTTGTTTGTGCCCCAGCTGTGTTTTGATCTAAGACATTTCTTGTTTATGTTTTGGATTTATTCTCTTTTTCTGCATTTGTGTCTTGAGTAGCCCTGCCACCATAATAACTCTTTTTAATGGGATTCTTTTATTTGTTTACCTAGTCTTGCAGACTACTTCCTGGCATGGGACTAGATGTTTGTATTGGGCTCTGCCACACTTCTGGAGAGTAGGTATGGGTTGGTCTTGTTGCTGCTTTCTTGGGTGTTGAGTTTTGTGTTATTCCAGAATCTCAGGAATAAGCTGGGGTTCTTCAGGCTTTCAGTACTCTCAGAGTGGTCTGATCTAGGGCAAAGTCTGATTGCTACCCTACCTGGTAAAATCCCTGCAAATCCATGACCTGGGTTTTGGTCAGAACAACTAGAGACTGCTGTTGGACTCAGTCCCTATCAGCCAGCTAGGAATTTATTCTGGTTCAACGTGACAGAACTGCAGGCTCCTCTTTAGTCTTGGATTCCTGCCCCAATTATTCTCTGTAGGCTGGACTAGATACTGGAACTGAGATATTACTCTGCTCTGGGAATTTGAGCCTAACCACTCCTACTTGTTTCTGAGCTTCTTTCTTTTTTCAGTACACTATGAGGGCTCTCATACACAGGACATCCCCCTTATACTCAGTTTCCCTTCTTATTCTGCCCTAGATCTGTACTCATATAATAGGTGAAAATGCTGCCAGTTGGAACGTTTCTCAATCATGGTGTCACAGTATGGGTCTGAGACCTCCTTTCATTCTGCTACATACTCTCCCCTGGGCCTTGGAGTGTTTCATGCTTGGTGTGCTCCAGCTCCAACCCCATTCCCAGTTCAAAAGACCTCTCTGTCTGTCTCTCTCCATCCAACCAGGGTTGGACGAAGGATTCATAGTGACTTTTTCTGTATTAATCCATCAGGCTTGGGCTGGTGCATTTTCTAGATTTGTATGGAGGAGTTTTGTGTATGGGAGCTCAGCTGCATTGCTTCTTGCTACTCCACCACCCTATTATCCTATACTCTTATTACATGACTTACTTGGAGGCTACAAACTATTTATGCCCACCATACATATCTTCATTTCCTTTTGGGTGATTCTTTTGGAATTTTGATTCTTTGGTGATTGTGGTGTTCCATACTTTACAGCCATTTAGTATAACTGGAAGACTCTTGCTATAAAAAATGATGGATTTCTTTCAGGGAGAAGCTTAGGGTCGTTGAAAGTGTCTTATAGTTTCCAAAATGCTAGCCAGCCCAAATTCCTATTTCTATTCAATTCTGGGCCCAGTTCATTATCCACCTGTAGGATCTGTCCATGATATTTAATGAAACAGTTCTATCCATCTATACATATTGTATGGATAATAGGCAATTATCATCTACTTGGATTTTCCTATGTGAAATGTTAGGCTAATTTCCTTTGAGTGATGTAAAACTCAGGAGGTTCAGTAGTATTCCAGGGCTTGATGGGAGCAGCACAAAGTGATCAACAAATTGGACAATCTGGAGGATCTGCTGTCTCTAGGGAACTTCTCATTCTTTTAAACTCTGATGAAAATCCTTCATGATGGTGGCAAAGACCATTGGTGAACATGTGCCCTTTGTGATGGTGATAATCCAAGGATCATTTTATCAGAGTTACCTCTCTTGTTTTCAAGGAATTTTGTATGATCTTAATATATATGCATGCGAGACACTTTGTTAGAGAACCTTCATAGCAAAATTTTGTATTACAGTCAAATGCCTTAAAGTCAACAGAGAACACAGTGATATTTTGTTTACCTTTCAAATAATTGCGTGACTTTAAATAAGATATGGGCTGCTAGATAGTATTTTTTGCAAAAGTTTGCTTGTTTCCTTCTTATATTCTCTTCAATATTTACATAGACATTCTAATAAAGTTTTTGTATAGTTGAGAAAGTAGGCATATAGGTCAGTGTTTATTTATGTCCTCTTGATTACCTTTTTTAAAAGCAGGAACACTATGATTTTTCCCCCATGTATTTGGTTTCTTTATTTCCCTGTTTCAAATACTTTGAGACTGCTGTGTATACTTGGTCTGGTCAGGCTGCTCTTCCTGCACTGTTTTTCCTTAGTTCTCATATTTTCATGGAGGACATCAGGAATTGAGACATTGAGTCCAAATGTGGGAGTTTACTGTTATTGATGAAGTAAATGAATCATCACAGAAATAAATATTGATATTTTCCTGGACTCTAGTCGTTAATCTCAGCTAGGTGGTACGGTGGATAGAATAATGGACCTGAAATCAGGAAGACCTGGGTTCAAATCCTGCTATAGACATTAGCTGTGTGACCCCTGGGCAAGTCATTTAACTTTTCTTTGTTTCAATTCTTCTTTAGTAAAAATGGGGGGAAGGGAGTGGATAACAATAGCATCCTGGGGCTGTTGTGAGGATAAAATGAGATAACATTTGTAAAACAGTTTGTATACCTTAAAGCACTATTATATAAATACTGACTATTATTAATTGCCAGCTGTCTATAGTATATTTGAACTGGATGTCCCTTCTGAAACTCAGCATGTGCAAAACCAGAACTTATTGTTTTTCCTCCCAGACAGATCCTTCTTCTGAATTTCCCTGTCACTCTCAAGGGTATCACCATCTTTATAATCTCCTAGGTTTGCAACCTCAGTGTCATTCTTAGCTCTTCATCGCATATATCCAATTATTTGTCAAGTCTTGTTTCTATTTCCACATTATTGCTCCTGTACATCACCTCATTTTCATTTACAGAACCACCACTTTAGTTGAGGTCCTTATTATCTTTTGCTTGTCCTTTTGCAGTAGCCGCCTTATTAATCTCTTCCAGCTTCAAGGCTCACCATTTTAATTTCTTCTCAACATAGTTGCCAAAGTGGTTTTCCTCAAGTTTAGGTCTTAACATGTCATCTCTCTACTCAGTAAATTCCAGTGGCTATCACTGCTATAGGGTCAGATATGAACTCCAAACTTTGGCATTTAAAGCTCTTCACAATGTGGCTCCAACCTAACTTTCCAGCCTTATTACACACACTTAACTGTACAGTCCTACTGGCCTCCTGGCAATGGTCTACTCACACAAAGCCCAATATTTCATCTCTGTGCCTTTGCACTGGCTGTTCTCCATGCCTAGAATATTCTCCTTCCTTTTCATCTATTGGAATCCCTGGTTTCCTTTTAGACTCAGCTGCTACTTTCTGCCTAATGCCTTTCCTCTTCTTCCCAGCTGCTAGTGTTCCCCTTTATTTATTTTTTTTGTTCTGTATATATCTATATATGTGCATGTGATAGATTGTAAGCTTCTGGAGGGCAAACTATTTTACCTTTGTCTTTATATCTGTAAAGTTTAGCACAGTGCCGGGCACATAATAGGAGCTTAATAAAAAATTTCTGGCCACCTCCCTGCTATACTATTTTCACTTCTCTCCACTTGGGCTATCATCATCTAGCCTTTTCTCATTAGAAATTTGGGATCGGTGCCTGGAACCATTCTCGGTATTGACAGGCTAGCTTTGGTTTTATATTGCCTGAATCTAGACCTCCATGGCACTTCCTGGACATCTCCAGCTCATGCTATCTCTGCTCTTCTCTACTTGGACCATAATTTCTACTCCCTTCCTACAAGAAAATTGGACTCTGCCCTTCGGACACAACCCTTTCCCCTTTCTAGTTCCCTTTTATGTGTTGTTTTCCTCCATTAGAACGTAACCTTTTTGAGTACTGGGACTATCTTGCTTGCTCACATTTATGTACTCAGCACTTACCACAGGACCTGGCACACAGTAAACACTTAATGCTCTCTTGCTTTATCTATCTAATAAATGCTTGTTGATTTATTCATAGATGTTTTCCATTTCTCATCTATTTGTTATCCTTCCAGTTTTATCTTTAACCGCTCTTGGGGTGATCTGGCTTAATTAGGCTTTACACCAAGCTTCCTGCTAACATTTTATTCTCTACTGCTTCTTGTTTTATGAGTTGGTACTGCTCATATTTTCCACCATCCTCCATAGTAAGGTTTTGTAAATGAGTCTCTTAGACATAAGTGGTGAAATCGGAGGAGTAGGGTATATATAATCATAAAAGTGGTGTTTTTGAGCATGAGCATGTCTGCCTCAATGCAGCTCCTTGTAGGATACAAATGGACTCTCTTTCTTTGACTTCTTCAAATGAAAGAAGCATAAAGACACCTTCAAATGATTGGGGTATTAAGAGCTGTCATATGTTACAATGAATAAACAGAAGAATCTTTCTGGAATCTAGAGTGGAAGAATCTTTCCAGCTGTTTTTTAAACTTCTCTTTTACTAAGGCTATCTATTTAAGATTACAGTAGAAATTGCACATTTGTATTAGTTAGTGATGCTGAATTTTAGCATTGGAGCTTTTGACATACGTTTTTAGAGTTCATGTCACTAAACCAATTTGCATCTGAGAAAATGCCAAAGTATAGCAGGGGTGGGGGGAGGGAGAATGAAGTAGAAGACAGGGTTTTTCAATATCCAAGCTGACATGGAAGTAGAAAAGGGGACCGTTGCAGAGAATGTCCCTTTATTCTTCTTCTTTGATATCTGAGAGTTCTATTGTAAATGTGGCACCATGAGCCTAAAATGATAATAATACACATCTCATATGAATGGGAAAAAAGAAAAACAAGAAAATGTCATAGGACTAGTTTTTTAAAGACATCTTCCCACTTAATCTTCTGTATTCGTTTTTTTTCTTCAGTTGATAATAAGGACGAGTAATTAGGGGAAATGTAAATGGGAATGGAAGTTTAAATTTATGCCACTGGTTAAAATGTGAATAGTATATTACTCTTAGATGTGTCCAATATTCGAAGTGTAAAAGCCTTATTCTATTTCTGTCACACTTCTCAGCACACTCAGGGCTAAAGTATCATCCCGGTTGTTACTTGGTTTTCCCTGTTACTTAGTTATCTTGGTAGGAGGTAGATTATTTGAGGAAGTGGTAATTTCAAAATAATAATAGCTAGCACTTTAAGGTTTGTAAAGTGCTTTACAAATATCTAATTTTATCCTCATAACAACATTGGGAGGTAGTTGCTATTATCCCCATTTTACAGATGAAGAAACTGAAGTAGAAAGAGGTTAAATGACTTGCCCAGGGTCAAACAGCTAGTCAGTGACTAAGGCAGGATTTGAACTCAGGTGTTTTTGACAACAGGTTTAGCACTCTAGTCACTTCACCACCTAGCTGCCTTTTTAGATAGGAGGAAGGGGACTTGAGAAGAGTGTGAAGATGAAAATAGAAGATGGGTAATCAGTCCTGTTTTGTGTTTTGGACAGATTGGAAGTATTCCTTGAGAGGTAGTAGTTAAGTTTAGAGTCTGGTCTAAATACAGTCCAGCTCTGTTTAGATTGCTCAGGCCCTGGAGATATCCACAGCCTCAGACATGTGATGAGGTGGTTTCGCTTTTTTTGCCCAAATATATTAATTTTCCTAACTGTTCCTTTTCCCATTGCTGTGTTAGAGAGCAATTTAGAAGATGTGGTGAATAGACAACTTACTTAGGAGTGACCATATCTTGTAACCAGTTGCTGCTTGGGTCAGGAATATATTTCTCCAGGAGGCCTCATCAGCGAAAGCATCCTGGAAAAACCTTGGGAAAGACTCTAGTCAGGACAGATTGAATGTCTGCCTGCTCAGAAGTGTAAGCCATACGGAGCACATAGCACCTGTGCCACACAGTCTGTACTGACTGCCCACTGTTTCCAAAACAGTGATTTTTGTACTTTAGGTGCATTGCACATTTAGTATGCTAATGTCTGATTATTTTGACAATAAAAAGAACAGCAGACAGTTAACTCTGGAATTTCCAAGCCCCTGTGGCCTGGGGCTATGCTATCTAGGTCTTTGAGTTATCCTCTTTAAAAGGGAAACAACACCCAACTGTTTGTTTCTACCTCAGATTTGGCAAGATGCCTCCAGTGCAGTGGGGAAATCCCTTTTGTCTCAGGCCTTCACTGGACCTAGATCATGCTATCTTTTTAGTAACCTGCTTAGGAGAACAAATGGCATAGAACTTTGGTACAATACTTTTTACATGTATGTCCCTTTTAATAATTTTGTCTCTCTCATTACCTTGAAATTTCATTTTATTAAATGAGCATGCAATAATTGGATTTTTTCCTTCTCTATTTTGCCAAGAGAATTTGCTTTGAAGTTGTCGTTTCTCATTTTTCCCCTTTGTTTTCCCTTCATCTTCCCATGTTGCCACCTTATTTTCCATTATTTGGTGCTCCCAGATTCTATTTTATCACTTATTATAGAAGTACTTTATTGAAATTGCTGAGGATGTTAGAGGGTGCATTCCAAAGAATAAGTTGATAATTTCTGGATGAGGGACTTAGAAAGGTTTTCTTTTATTTATTGTATCCTAAGACCACCGTCCTATAAGTCAGAAACTCCATAGAAAAACTTGAGCAGACGTCTAAATCTGGTTAATGTTCAGTTGATTGTAAGTAGGCTATCCAGGTAAGTTTAAATATTTCTTTCTACTTCTCTGTTTTCCTATTTATTTGTCCATCTATGTTTCAACAGTCTGGCTAGCAGCTGTTGTGGGGATAAAAAACCAATACAAGCCCAATAACAAGCATGCTACCAGCACATTGCAAAAGCCCAGGTTCTTTTGATCTGCTTTAGTAAGGAAAGCAATGCTAAGGGGTTGACAAGTTTACTTTAATTCAAACATACAAATACCATTCACTTAGTTCAGGGGAAAAAGCCAGCACCCTGAACTTCGGAACAAATACAAACAAATTACAAACATCGACGACAGACCCAATACAATTCATAGTTACCAACACCCAGGTTCAGCCTGGGAGCTCATAACAAGGGCTGGCCCAGAGTCACGCGTGCCACTATGGCTGTGGGTAAGAGCTCCGAAAAATAGAAAGCCAACCCCTGGTTTTATATCTTTTTCAGGGTCAAGGGTGAGTCACACATGCGACTCACCCACGTGACCTAGAATCGTCACAAAGGCAACTTAAACCCATGTGGTCCAAAAGCCTCTGATGTCCCAAACATGTCACTCAAATTCATGTGTAAACTAATCCCTCCCCTGAGGCAAGGAGGACACCAAGGACTGCCAAATCTAATCAAGGAAACAAAGGCCAAACTCTTCAAGGGCACTTGGTTGAACTGAGTGCTAAGAGCCCATTTTGTTTACCAACACAATCTGTCAGAGGAATAGGAAAGGAAAAGAGAGAAGAGAACCTATTCTAATATTTCTCATTGTTAGCATACTGGCTGGACTAGAATCTTGATTTTTACTTTTAAAAAAAAAACTCCCCAAACTATTTTACTAGTTTTGGTAGGATAGTATAGTGTAAAACATGTACCTATACACAGTGAATTGGTCATTGTACCTGAGGTCTGGGTTTGTTTCTCTTATTTTCTAGATATCTCTTAGCCTCAGTTGGTTCATCTACAGAATGGGGAGAGTAATATGTTTCTGGCTTAACTCACAAGGGTAGCTATGAGGATCAAATGAGAGAATAGATATGAAAGCAATCTGTAACCTGTAAAGCTCTAAAAATGTAGGATATTATTTAACTTGTATTTTTGTTATCTATCACTTTGGGTTGTGGGTTGGCCTAATTCACAGATCTTGTTGTAGGCTTAGGTCTTGGTCTTGGACTCCTAGTTTTTCATGGACTATTTGACAGTGCTGCTGAGAGGGAGGGGTAAGTAAGTACAGAGCAGAGATATTTTCATTTGTTAATTTTGTGCCTGATTTTTTTTATTCCTTAGGATAGGTGGGCAGAACCTCTGATGTTCCCCTTATTCCCATCTGCTGGCCAAAATGTGGACAACTCAAGTACTCTATTTTCAGGTTTCAGCTAAATAGTATCTAGAGACTTGGGAATAACACATGAGTTCCTGAAGCCTATGGTTGAATTTTAGTTCTGTTTTAATTAATCTGAGATTGATTAGGTCCTTGGGGCCTTGATAATGTTTCAGAACAGTCTGAGACCTGGATTGTGGTACTGGATCCTATGAAGCCTGGTGGGCCTTACAACATGACGGCAGAACAAATCATCAAGAAAGAGAGATACACTCAGACAGTACATGATGTCTTGTTTGGAGATGTTTGGCTATGCAGTGGGCAAAGTAACATGGAGATGACAGTTTCCCAGGTAACTTACAAATACATATCAATGTCATACAAATCCTTGGTATTTACTTTATTCCCATTGGGCAAAAGATAACCAGCAGAAGGTCAAGGCTGGAGAGTGTCACTGGGTAGAGGAGGATTTGGAGACAAAATGAGCCTTTTTTTCCTCTCCTGTGCTGTGTTGGAAGATTTGGTGAGGGCCTAGTAATGGAAATAAGAACACTTAAATTCTGTTTTATTGCTAAACCACTGACTCATCTTTTGATGTTGACATTCAGAAGTTGAGATTCAGATGCAAATTAAAGATGGTCTTTGAAACAACTCACTGATGGGCATTTTTTGAAATGTAGAGGCTCTTTGTATCAAGAGGTCCTATATGTCAGTGGTCACTTGGTCACTTTTTTCCTCAATTTTTCATATCCTAATTTTTCCTTGTCACTTTCTGCTGTTTTTCCTCATTTCAGGCTTGACCTTTTAGATTTCGATGTTAATTTTGAATTTATTCTTCTTCATCTCTATTTTATTCTATGAGCCCTAATTACTTCTTAAAGCTACTCTGAAGAAGAGCATGAAAGCAGTCTGAATTTTGGAAGAAAATTGTAGATTAATCCATAGCTATATACAGAGACTCAAAGAGGAAAAAGCATAAGAGCATGTTGGCATAGTAGTAATATAGCAAAGCACTCTTAATTTGCTAGTAACAGAGAATAAGTCCTGTCTAGCCTAGTGGGCCTGAGGGAGCATTTCTTATAGATAGTAAATACTGTTGAAAAAGCAAGAGCCTCAAACCTTTTGGTAATAATAATAATAGTTAGCACTTAAATAGAGCTTTAAGGTTTGCAAATTGTTTTACAATTTTTATTCTAGGACAGGAATCAATTCTGGTAATTCTGAAGTGCTAGTGTTCTGTTGTTCTTAGCCCTCAGTTTCCAGCAAAGGAAGCCAATCTAGAACAAAAGGGAGGTAGCACCTTTTGGCTAGAGTGACTCAGTGCTTTTGCTGTCCAGGTTTATATTAATCCCTTCTTTTAGGCAGCTGACTTAAAATTTTAAAGGGAAATTTTATGTAGCTTTATTTTAATGAGTAATGGTTCCTGCATCACAACAACTCCTTAGACGTATTGGAAAATTTTAAACGAAAAAGAGAATATAGACAAAAGTTTACCAAAATATTGTACATTGTAGATTGTCGTTTAGGCTAAGTAGTACAAGCTATATTGTTTGGCACATTTGAAACTGGGTTAGCCTAACCAACCTTTTCAGAGTATGTTTAGAGGTTGGCTTGGTATCAGGGAGTACATTCTGAATAAGTCCTTTTGGATTACATTTGGCATGTTTGAGCACTTGATTGGCATTCATTTATTTTGTAAAGTAGGAAGGAATTAATGTGCTTCCTCTATTGATAATCATCTTCCCCAGCTTCAATCTTTCCACTGTGATGTTTTGTTTTGTTTTGGCTGCTTTCTCTATCTCCCTGCCTCTCTTTTGTCTCTATATTCAGAAAGTCATCATAAGCCATCATTTTTCTTTTATAAAATCTTCAAAACTGCATCCTTTCTTTTCAACAAACACTTGTCTTGCCTATTGCAGTCTCTCTAGTTCAATTAGCCACTTCTTGTTTGTGATAGTAATGCCACGAAATCATCTTGAGACTTAAAATTCATTTCTTTTCAATCTTATCATTAGGTTCCCATATTAAATTCATACTTCTTGACTTAATCGCTTTATGAAGTCATAGGCACTTTCTTATCTGATTTATTTCTTTTTATTCTCTATTACTTCCCACTTTACTTTTCTCAGGTTTGGATTCCTTTAAGTAGCTAGAAGCAAAAATGGCAGTTATACTTAGTGTTAGAAAACATAGTTTTGTTCAGAAGTGGAATTACTGCTAACTCATTAAGGAAAATAGTACTTTGCTTAATGCTTTAATTGCAGCTCGCTGTTTGTACAGAATGGCATGAACTAGATCTGCTTTTATCTATACAGTCATATTCTTAATAGCAGTCTATGCCAAGGGGATCCCATTTTGAACCAGACTAGATTCCCATCAATAAGGGAGACACAGACATTTCCTGCCTTTATTTTTTTCTGATTCTGCTTTTCAGTTTGGCTGAGTCTGAAGCCTCTCTCTGCATGGCATGGAAATAAGACTTAGCTCTGGGGGTTAATTTTTAACTTTTGTTTAACCTGTTCTCATGTAAAGTGAGCAACATTCTAGGTGGTGACAGACCTGAAAACCAGGTTTATAATTTGTTCTCCTTGTTCCTTAACAATCTCTGGAGCTTTTTTTCTTCTTTGGAAGCAGCAGAGAATCGAGAAGATTCTCAGCTCCTCCTTCCACCACACCCCCAGACAGTCCTATGAGGTAGGATTTCTGCTATTACCTACCACCCTTTACATTCAAATGAAGAAAATGGCAGATTGTAGCTCATCTTGTTGTTAGGGTGAGGTGGAATTTTTATATTTGGTGTTATTTATAACACTGAGTGAGAAATGTATAAATGGAAACATGTTTAAATGTCCATCTGTTGTCTCCTAAGTCAGAGAGGGTCTTAGGAGTTGAATCTTCCCAGTTAAGTTCAGAAAAAAAAAAAGATGTCTATTTCCATTGTTAGTCCTGAAAATCTCTTTGATAGCTATCTCAGCAATTTCCGTATCTTCATTTTACAGATTTGAGGCTTAGAGGGAAGGGCCGATGATATTAAGTTATTGTTAAAAAGAGAATCTAGGAATGATCTAGTTATGTACACTTGAACCATTCTTGCTAATGCCACAATAGGAAGTAAGATAATTTATAGTTTTAAATGCCATTGACCAAACATAAAGCTTCATCTATAACTCATCTTCACCCTCATCTCTCTCTCTCTTTCTCTCTCTCTCTCTCTTTCTCTCTCTCTCTCTCTCTCACCCTGAACTCCCCACACAGACCCCATGCCTAGATTCTCCATGGAAATCGATTCTTGATGTTTCCTCATTAATTCAAGAATGTGGTATAAAGGTTACAAAATGAACACAGGAGAGCAGCTGCTTTGATGGTGAACAGGGTCCCATCCCTAGAGATATACTGGTGCTTTCTTCCTGCAGCAGTGGCGTTAATGACTTCAAATACTTTGGTATTCATTTACATCCTCATTTAAATACTTGGTAGAAAAATAATTACACTGAGGTGTTTGATGAGATGAAATCTGATCTCAGCAGATGGAGTAGGCTTCCTCTTTCATCAGCAGGGAAACCAAGTGTCATTTAAATGAAAATCTTCCTGAAATCTCTTTATTCCCAAGTTTGCTGCCAATATCCCTGAGGAAATGCTTCCATCAAATGGGCCCAGTAATGCTGAGATGGGATACCAAATCCTGGAGTGATTGTCATTGCGTGCAGTAAGAAATACCTTATCTTTGTTAACACTTTCCTTTCTGTGGAGTTTGAATTTTGGCATGAATATAGACACAAAGATAAACTTTCCAGATTGTGTCTTTGGATCTGGTGCCATGTGCTGGCTGCAGTGAAGGAGAACACTAACTTCCCTGACTATGTGGCTCTGCATACCCCCTTGTGCTGACAAGTGGCTTAAACGACAAGTAATATGCTCTCTTATCTTGCCTCCCCAAGCTGACATCTCGTTTCAATGTAGCACCCAAGTTCCCAGTCACTGCGGAAGCTAGTGTGGGCGGTAGAGAAGAGGGGAGAAATAAGAGAGACCTTATTCAGTGTTTCCATGGAAGCAGCATAAGATCCTTAGTGCTTTTTGTAGAGGACTAAATTTTCAGGGAGGTGATTTTCACAGGTACTTGCAACTGAAAAAACAGTCTCCCTGCCAGAAGAAGCTTCGAGTGCCTTCTTTATCCTGTTCTTACTATCTAATGTTTATTACCAGGCAAGCTCCTGAATAGGCAGATCTGGATTTCTTGTGGGATGCTTTCTCCTTTCCACATGCAGTTACTGTCTGTGTACCAATGAGGCCAGATGCAGCTCAGGGACCCTGTACAATCCAGGGCTCCTCCTAGCAGCCCTGGGAACAGTGTGGGTAGAGGCTTCCATTGTGGCTTCAGTAGCCATTTCATTTGTATCTGGTTGTTCTGTAGGCTATGGTAGGCTTGGTGGCAAGTCAGAAGGCAATTCAGAGGGCAACCCATTTTGATGAAATACTCTGTGGGGGCGCCCTGGCTGCTCTATTGTTTCTGGTGTGCTGTGGGCAAGAGGGCCAGCTGTACTCTCTCTGTGGTGGGCGGGAGGGAAGGAGGAAGGGCCAGCTGCACCCTCTCAGTGGCTGCTAGCCAATGGAAAACGTCCCAGCCTTCAGTACACACCAAAGCAGCAACCTTACCTCAGCTGGATTCCCTCATCCCTGAGGCGAATGATAAACATGTTTTCTAACACATCTTTTAGTCCTTTGTTTTTGGAGAAGCTGGGAGAATTCTGAGGGGGTTGGGTGGAAGTGGAGAAGTGGGTAGGAAAAGCTTATGAAGAAGCCATGTATATGGGATAATTTTTTCCTGAAATTCAAAACAATTCAGGTCTCAGTACAACAAACATTTATTAAGTGCCTGTGATGTTCAATGCTCTGTGTCAAGGTGCAGGAGAACAGCATTTAGATGAGTTCTTAGAGGAAAAATTTCTATTAAGTTATAAATAAATAAATAAATATGAATATGAATAAATTATCTAGGAAAGCATATGCATTTTAATCTAAAATATCCCTCAGCCACCCATGTCTTGCTACCTTCGATATTGATAATGTTTTATATATTAGCTTGTACAGTTAGAACATGTAGTCCTTTCAGGTGGGACTTTTTGTAGTCTTACTTTTATGGTATTTTGCCCTGAACTCTGCATCCTCTTCACTTCCCAAATTAGCTTTTGCAATTTGGCAAGATAGTAAGAATGTATTTTAGTTACCAATCAGACTAATATAAGATTCATACCTGTTCATGCCTAGATTTTTAATGCTTCTGAGGAGGAGGGGAAGGCCTTTGCTTATCCATTTATCCGCATCCTTACAGTTGCTCTTGTCAAGGCAAAGGAGGAGTTGGAGGACCTTACTTTACTTGATTTGCCCTGGTCTCTGCCTACTCCAAGTAAGTAACTTCTGAGAGTATCTCTGTCTCTTCTACATTGATCTGATACCAGGAGAAGTATTTTGTTTCTATGATATGCTTTACCCTCACTGATCCCAGGCATGGTCTTCGTTCACTATTCCACGGTATGGCAGTAACCTAAAGCTGAGGCAAAACTAGGAGACTTCCAAATATCAAAACATTATGGTGATAGCTTTTCTTTGTAATATGGATAAGTATGTTGCATGGAATTGGCATTTGAAGCATTGGATTGTGTTCCTTGTACAAATAATCTCATTGAAATTCTAAATCTCTTCTCCATATGCACTTCAGCTATCTTTTCTCTAAAAAGGGGAAATAATTTTTGGAAATAATTTTTAAAAACAGACCACACTTACTTCCCCAGCTGGTCTCCCTCTTACCTATGGTCTACTAAAATTAGAGAGGTAGTAGAACCAAATGGAAGTGAATGCAGGTGGCAGAGAGGGATAAAAGAAGTATGGGAGTGGTCAGTAAACGGGCCTTTGGCTTCTTTATCTCTCTAATATTGCAGCGGGGCTAAAAACTTTAAGAAAACTTATGGCTATAGTGCTTTAGATCCTTGGATGAGTGATTATTTTCAAGACTGAATTAAGGGGATGGGGCAGGAGGGAGAGAGAGAATTTGGAATGCAAAACTAAAAAATGAATGTTAAAATTTTTAAAAAATGAAATCGGGAAGCATTTAACAAAATAAATAGAAATATATTAAAGAAAACATTAACATTTAACAATGTTCTAGATGGCAATCCTTATATCCCCTTTGTAAGAACATATGTTAGAGATGTTAAATGGAATCAATTATTAATGCTTAATGTTTTCCACTTAGAATCCAGTGAACTGAATTAAAATGTCAGTGGGATTTTAGCTCTAAAAACTCTTAAGATTCTATGATACATTTTTCTATTTCTTAAATACTACTCTTTGGGAAAGCTCAAAAGAGGAAATCATATTACTTGTTGACAAGGACAAGAAACACGAATAACAACTTATGGGTGAAGATTTTTGGAGGCAGACTGAATGTCTATTACCTATTCCTCAAACATCTTATTTTTGAGCAGTTCTCGAAAGGACTTGAAAGGGTGATTAAACTTTTATCTCATCGTCTCCTCTGTATGACTCCTCCACCTCTTACCCAGAATTCTCATAGTTGGTGAGGTTTGTATCCACCCCCATTTTCTCTGATTGTTTTCCTTTGGCTATTTCTCTGGACAGAAAACCTGGGCCATGGGAATTTTACCTATTACTCAGCAGTATGCTGGCTGTTTGGGCGCTATCTGTATGACACTCTGAAGTATCCCATTGGGCTGGTCTCCTCCAGCTGGGGTGGAACACCTATAGAAGCCTGGTCATCTTGGCGTTCATTGCAAGCCTGTGGAGTCCCAAAGGAAGAGGAACAGTAAGAAATCAGGCTCAAATGTAAAATCATCTGATTGGTTTTAAAAAACCCTTTTATAATCTGACTCCTTCCTGCCCTTCCAGTGAGTTGTCTTATACTTGACTCCACTTCGCTCTGAGATCCATTACATTAATCTTTTTGCTATACCTTGAACAGGACACTATATCTCCTTAATCATTCCCCATGTATAGAATGTTTTCCTTCCTCACTTCTGTTTCCTAGCTTTTTTTCTAAGACTTAGATCTACAAGATCTTCTACAAGAGCTCTTAACCTTCTCCTCCCCCAGCTAGTGCTTTCCCTCTGAAATTACCTTCCATTTACGTTATATATTTACATAGTTGTTTGCATGTTGTCTTCCATATTAAAATGTGAGCCCCCTATGGCAGAGATGGTGTTTTTGCCTTTCTTTGTATCCCTAGAGCTTAGCACAGTGCCTAGCATATGTAAGCACTTAATAAATACTTGTTGACTTGGCTTGAAAGCATCCAGAATACTGACCCCCAAGAAGTTTCAAAGATCTGGGAGAGAATATACCCTATAGTCACATAAGGAAGAAGATCATAGTTTTCCTTAGGAAGTCAGTCAACAAGGCTAAATATGTATATATAAGGTAATTTTGTTTTTATTAGGCACTTGGGATATTTATTAAGAACTGACATGGCCTTTGCTGTTAATGAGTTTAGGGTCTGTTGGGAGAATCAACAGAAATATGTATAAATACAAAAGTACACTGAGGGGACAGGTGTTGGTAGGTATTGGAAATGGATCAGAAGATTTGGGAAGACTGGAAGTGAGATGGACCTTGGTTTCCTACGTCTGTGGTGACCCAGAGCAAGATGTCGTGTTAACTAGACTCAATTCATCACATTTTATGATGATTATAATTGCTTCCATAAGTTATGTGATATGGTCTAATATTTTAAAAAACTTTTTAGGGTTCTGAGAAAAAATATATATATAGGATAGAGATTTTTCATTTTCCTTTTACATGAAAGTGTGGCTCAATTTCCCTTTGTATTAGAAGTCCCTGGGAGAGCTAATACCTTTTTTTAGTAGGAAATAGTACCTAAATGAAAATTGGAGAGGCTCTCATCCTAAGCAATGACTGGTGATCCCATTGTATCTTATTTATTTCAGGATTCCTTTCCCCAGTCTATATAATGGCCCCACTGACCACTCTATACTTTGGAATTCAATGATCCATCCACTACTCAATATGACATTAAAAGGAGTGGTATGGTACCAGGGTAAGTATGTAGGCTACTGTTAATTATCAACTCTCTTCTTACTGGATTGTCCCTCATTCCTTACATTTATTATTGTTTTCAGGAGAGAATAATGCAAACTATAACACTGATCTGTACAACTGCACCTTTCCTGCGCTCATTGAAGACTGGCGCCAGGCTTTCCACTATGGCTCTCAAGGGCAGACACAGCGACTTTTCCCTTTTGGATTTGTGCAAGTATGTGATAAGAAGGAGAGAAAAGGATTTTACAGTGATGCCTATGCGGTGATGCATCATACTGATCTGTCTCTTAGAGCTCAATAGACCATTTTTCTTTTGTCCTTCTAATCAGCTGGTATAGGAAACAATGCTCAAGGCTTGGTTTCCCCCAATTCACACATGGGGAAATTGAGTTATAGATTTAAAGTTGGGAGTGATCTTACAATTCATATAATACAACCTTCCACCTGTTATGAGACTTTTCTCTGTAACATGCTTGACAAATGGCTATCTATGTCTCTGCTCGAACACTTCCTGTGGCAAAGAAGTTTTCCATTTCAGTTTTGGAGACAGGAATGGTTTTGTCCAACGTTTATGTTCTTTCCTTTTCTGTTTGTCTGTATTCTAGAATTATAGGTAATAGAGATAGGGAGAGACCTCTGATTTTATTGATATAAGGAACACCTGGATAAGGAAACCTACCAATGCAGGCTGGCAGCCTTTTTGCAACTTTTAGTATTAATAGGTTGTCTAGAGTACCAACAGGTGTGTCCAGGACCACACAGCCAACATGTGTTAGGAATAGGACTTGAACCAAATCTTTTGGTTTCAATGAGCAAATATTTATTTTCTTTCCCTCTCACTCCTCACCCACATTGGGGGGTGAAGGAAGGGCAGAACAAACCAAATCCTTGTAACAAATATGCATAATAAAACAAAACAAATTCCCAGATTGGCCATATGCAGAAATATGTATCTTTGTTTCTTGTATCCATCACCTCTCTGTCAGGAAGTGGGTAGCATGAAACTGAAGTCATTAAGGAAAAAGGGGTCCCTGGAATCATGATTGGTCACTACATTGATCAAAATACTTTGTTATATTTTTAAGTATTTTTTTAAATTTAGGATTTTATTTTTCCCTAGTTACATCTGAGATCAAAATTCTTAAGTCTTTCAAAGTTGTTTGCCTTTACAGTGTTGTTCCCTCCATTGATATTGTGTAAATTGTTTTCCTGGTTCTGCTCACTACACAGTCTGTATCTGTTGCATGCAAATTTTCTTGGCTCTAAGGCTATGCCATGCTGCAGTTAGAAGAAATATATTCTCTTTGTCTGGAATCTTTCCTCTGATTAGCTAAAAGTACCTTCACATTTATGATAATAATTGCCCTCATAGGATTTTTTTTAATTAAAAAGATGATTCTTGAAAACCATATAAATGGGAATTCTTAAAATGATGAAATTTATTTATTTACTTTCTTTTCTCTCCTTACTGCTTCCGCTGGTGGTGGTGTGTGTGTGCGTGTGTGTGCGTGTGTGCGTGTGCATGTGTGTGCATTCATGTGTGCGCACATATTCATTACCTTTTTAGATAGCATGTTTCATCATAACTTCTCTGGAATTATGGTTTGTCACTGTTGATCAGAGTTTCTAAGTATTTCAGAGTTGTTTGTCTTTATAATATTGCTGTTATTATATAAATTGTTCTCTTGGTTTTGCTCACTTCATTCGGCATCAGTTCCTCTGAAACCATCCCCTTCATCTCTTACAGTTGAAAAGAGTTGTTTTTCAGTCATGTCCGACTCTTCATGACCCCATTTTGGGTTTTCTTGGCAGTTATACTGGAGCAGTTTGCCATTCCCTTCTCCAGCTCATTTTACAGATGAGGAACTGAGGCAAACAAGGTTAAGTGACTTGCCCAGGGTCACACAGCTAATAAGTGTCTGCGGCTGGATTTGAACTTGTGAAGAGGAGTCTTTATAACTCCAAGCCTGGCACTCTATCCACTGTGCCACTTAGCTGCCATTACTCACATTGCAGTAGTATTCTATCACATTCAATATACTGTCATGTGTTCAAGCAACTAGGTTGTGCAATGTGGAGCACTGAGGCTGAACTCAGGAAGACCTGAGTTCAGATCTGGCCTCAGACACGTATTGGCTGTATGATCCTAAGAAAGTCACTTAACTTCTCTCTGCCTCACTTTTCCTAGCTGCAAAATGGGGACAATAATAGCACCTACTTCCCGGGATTGTTATGAGGATCACATGAGATAATATTTGTAAAGCGCTTAGCATAGTGCCTGGTACGTAGGAGGCACTTAATAAATGCTTGCTCACTTCATTTCATTTCCCTAGTTGATGGACACTCCTTAGCTTCCAATTCTTTGCCACCACAAAAAGAGCTGCTATAAATATCTTGCACATTTTCCTCTTCTTTAAATCCCTTTGCTATATAGACTTAGTAGCAGTGTCACTGGGTCAAAAGGTAATTTAACAACTTTTTTAGACATAGTTCCACATTGCTTTCCAAAATCGTGAGCTGTGACTAGTTCACAGCTTCACCAACAGTGCACTGATGTACCTGTTTACCCACAGCCTCTTCAGCTTTTGTTATCTTCCTTTTTTGTCAGCTTTGCCAGTCTGATGGATGTGAGATGACACATCAGAGTTGATTTAATTTGAATTTCTCTAATTAGTGATTTAGAGCATTTTTTCATCTGGCTGCTGACAGTTTGGATTTCTTCCTCTGAAAACTGCCTATTCGTATCTTTTTGACCATTTATCATTTGGGGAATGACACTTATTTCTTAGAAATTGGAATCAGTTCCCTGTACATCTTAGAAATAAGGCAGGTAAACTTGCTGCAACCCCCCCCCCCCAATTTCCTGCTTTTCTGGTTTTAGTTGCATTTGTTTTGATTGTGTACAAACTTTTTAGTTTTAGGTAATGAACATGGTCCATTTCACTTCTGTGACCTTCTCTGTCTATTTTTTGGTCAGAGCTCTTCCCCTTTCCATAAATCTGAGAATTACTTCCATGTTACTGTAATTTATAATGTTATTCTTTATGTTTAAATTATGTACCTGTTTGGAACTTGTCTTGGTACACTGTGTTAAATGTTCTATATGTAGTTTCTGTTAGACTGCTTTCATGTTTTCTCAATAGTTTTTGTCAAACAGTTTGGATCTCTGGATTTATCAAACACTAGATACTGAGCTTATTTGCTTCTGGACTTTGTGTACCTACCTAATCTATTCCAACTGATGAACCTCTCTACTTCTTACCTGGTGCCAAATTGTTTTGATGGTATGGCTTTATAGTATAGTTTGAGATGTAATACTTGTAGGGTCTTTTCCTTTGCATTGTTTATTTTTATAATCACATTTCAGAAATGTTGTGTTGAAAATGGTGACAATAAACCAAAATGACCCTATCTCTTATATACCTACATTAGCTATCCCCATTTTTCTTAATAAAGGTTTCCTTTTTCCTTACTACTTCACTTCCACTGATCACCTGTACCTATTTCACTCAAATCCTTATCTTTTTAAGTAGCCTATATATATATGTGTGTATGTATATACATACATAAGACCTTTAACAAGAAGACACTTGATTGCTAGATATTTCCAGTTTTTCCCAAGAAAGTTCTTGCTTTTGTTTATCCCATAGTTAGTGTTCCTTGATATTCTAATTTTCACTTTGTTCACTTCTATTTGATTAAGTTGTTTTTCCTCCCTTGTAAAACATATACACTTTGAGCAGCAGCTTCTAAAATAGGATAAATAACTAGATTACTTCTTTTTCCTCATGTTTTCCCAGCTTTATTTAAAATTTTTTTCCCATTACAAATTTGTATGGTCATGTAAAATTAATTCCTACATTAGCCATATCCAATAAAAATACAGAAAAAGAAAGAGAATGTGTCACTCTGCAATATGAGTCCATCAGATCTATCTGGAGGTGGCTAGTGTGTTTTATCTTCAGTCCTTTGGAATTATGTCTGGTCATTGTATTGATCAGAGTTGCTTAAAATTTATTATCTTATTGTGTACATTGTTAAGCTAGTTCGGTTCACTTCATTTTGCATAGGTTCAAATAAGTCTTCTGATGTTTTTCTGAAACCATCCCCTTCAAAATTTCTTAAAGCACAGTAGTAGTCTATCACATTCATATATTCAGCCAGAAATTCCCCAATTGATGGGCATTCCCTAAGTTTATAATTCTGTGACACTATTAAAAGAGCTGCTATAAATATTTTATACATGTAAGTCCTTTCCCTCTTTAGGGATATAGACTTAGTAGCAGTATTGCTGGGTCAAAGGGTATGTATAGTTTAATAGCTTTTTAGGCATAGCTCCAAATTGCTTTCCAGAATGGCTGGACTACTTCACAGCTCCACTAACAGTGCATTAATGTACCTGTTTTTCCACAGCCTTTCCAGGAGTTGTAATTTTTCTTTTTTGTCATCTTTGCCAATCTGTTGGGTACAGAGTGGTACCTCAGAGTTTGTTTTAATTTGTATTTTTCTAATTATTAGTGATCTAGAGCATTTTTTCCATCTGGCTATTAATAGCTTAAATTTCTCTGAAAGCTACTTATTTGTATCCTTGACTTTTTATTTGGGGAATGGCTCCTTTTCTTATAAATTTGACTCACTTCCCTATATATCGTAGAAATGAGACTTTTCTCAGATAAACTTGCTACAAAGATTATTTTCTTATCCTAATTTTAGCTGCATGGTCTTTGTGTAAAAACTTTTACATTTTATTTAATCAAAATGATCCATCTTACTGCCATTAAACCTCCCTATCTTTTGTTTGCTCATGATCTGACAGGTAATTTTTTCCATGCTCCCCCAATGTGCTTGTGATATCAACCTATTTGTCTAAATCATGTACCCATTTTGAGCTTATGTTGGTAGATGGTGTGAGATATTGGTCTACTTTGATCTAGTTTCTCTTAGATTGCTTTCTAGTTTTTCCAGTCTTTGTTGAATAGTGAGTTCTTGAGCCCCAATACCTGGGACCTTTGGGTTTTTCTAATACCACATTACTGTGCCCATTTGCTTCTGTATGTTGTATACCTAATCTATTCCATTTTTTCTATCTTTCTATTTCTTACCTGGTACCAAATTGTTTTGATGATTACAGCTTTGTAGCATAGTTTGAGATCTGTTACTTCTACGACCGGATCTCAGATTCCCATTTTTTCTCCCCTTAATATCCTTTCTTTGATATTCTTGATCTTTTGTTCCTCCAGGTGAATTTTATTATTACTTTTCTAGCTCTATAAGGTAAGTCTTTGGTAGTTTGTTTAGTATGGCATCAATAAGTAAATTAAGTGGTATTGTCATTTTTTATTATATTGACTTACCCTACATGAACAATTAATATTTCTCCAGTTGTTTAGATGTATATTTATAAGAAGAATGTTTTGTAATTGTGTTCATGTAGTTCCTGTATGTGTCTTGGCAGGTAGACTCCCAAGTTTTTTATATTATCTATAGTTATTTTAAATGGAATTTTAATTTCCTGCTGGGTTTTATTGGTGATATAAAGAAATGCAGATGATTTGTGTGGGCTTATTATATATCCTGCAATTTTCTGAAGTTGTTAGTTGTTTTGATTAGTTTTTTAAGTCTATCTAGAGTTCTCTAAGTAAATCATTGTATCATCTGCTAAAAGTGATAGTTTTGTTTCCTTTTTGTTTATGCCTATTCTTTCAGTTTCTTTTTTTGGGGGGTCTTATTCCTATAGATAGCATTTCTAGTACAATACCATATTGAACTGTAATCATAATAGACATCCTTCCCTCACCCTTGATCTTATTGGAAAGGCTTCTAGTTTATCTTCATTACAGATAGTATTTGCTCTCGATTTTAGATAGATACTACTTATCATTTTAAGGGAAGCTCCACTTCTATGCTTTCTAACATTTTTTAACAGGAATGGGTGTTGTATTTTGCCAAAAGCTGTTTTCTGCATATATCTCAGCTTTACTTTATACATGCAGTGTTTCTTTATGGTTTTTTTTCCTCCTGTTTTCAGCACTCAATTTCCTGTGTAACTTAAATATCTTATTTAGTAATACATAAGGTTATGCATCTGAGGGTTGTTGATTATCTACTTGGGATAAAACATGTAGGACACTTAAATTACCTTCCTATCTATAGTGTGAATAACATTTGACATAGTGGGACTCCTTTGACTCTAATCTGAAAGATGAGACTAGGGAGCTTGTAGCTGCCTTGGGAAGTCTGTTTTGGGCCTGGATCATCTCCCTTGCCAGAGGACTCCTGCTTGGTTTGATTTCTAATCTACTCGAGGGGATTGTTTTTGGGTAGTCTCAATTTTATTGAACATATTTTCCCTCTGAAAGAATTGCAGGATCACTAGGACCATGGATGAAATTTTCTAGTTCTTCTCCAAGGTCAGTTTTATATCTCAGGTCTTAATTGTTTAATAATTTGAGAATCTAGCCTGGGTATACTTAATACCCTGCAGTGTCCATTTTTTGTTTGCTGGAATGTTCTTGAGCTCACTGAGGACATCTGATTGTTATACAAGCTTTTTTCATCACCTCCTTTTTATAGCCTTTTTCCAAGTTCAGATCCTTTTTATTTTCAGGGAATCTGAAACCTCCCACCTCAGTTTCAAATGGGCCAGATGGAACCTGAACACTTTCCCTCACTTTCTTCTCTGCCTTTGTCAAAGTTAAAACAGAAATATCAATCAAAAAAAGTTTGATGTTCATTCTACCTAGTCATTGTTGGCTGGGAAATACGCATATCAACTGTCTTACAACCTTATTAATCTTATTATTCTATAAAGAGAAGGAAAAGAACCTCAACAGAGAAACCCATGCATCCAGTTGGTGGTAACCAGACATAACATGTATAAAAAGACTGGAATTAATGTCTGAATTAGACTTTATTCCAATGGATCCCACAGTGTTATTTTTTCTCACCATCTTCCAATCTCTTTTGTTCTATTTCACAGAATCCTTTTTTTGGAGAATCATTTTTTTATAGCTCCTCTTTCTACTTAAATTTCCTGTATGTTCTTTTTCCATTCCTTCCTTACATTCATTTTGACTTGGACCACAGTTCTGTTCACAGTTTTGAAAGTACTAATCAAACTCTTGTCACTAGTTGTGGATGTTGTGGTTAGACTTAGTTTGTTGTTGCTGTTGAATTTCAGTTATGTCTGACTCTCTGTGACCTCACTTGGAGATTTCTTGGCGAAGATACTGGAGTAGTTTGCCATCTTCTTCTGCAGCTTATTTTACAGATAGAAGAAACTGAGGCAAATAGGGTTAAGTGACTTGTCCAGGATCACACAGCTAGTAAGTGTATGAGCCCAGATCCGAACTCACAAAGAAAAATCTTCCTGACCTCAGGCCCAGTACTCTATCCACTGCACCACCTGGCTGTCTAAGACTTGGTTTACTTATGTACTTCTCTTTTAAATAATATATATGTACATTGAGATTTGACTCCCTGGCACCTGAATCAGGCAGGGTAACAGCATAACTGGATATCATGCCAATAAGTAATCATTGTTATAGTCTTTTGGAAAGAACATTGACCTGAGAGTTTAGGATACATAGTTGCTAGTCCTGGCTCCTCCATGATAGTTAGGGGTCCTTGGATAAGTCACTTAACCTTTTTATACTTCATTTGAATACTTAATATAATCTGAATATTATTGTACCATTACTGTGCAGTGAACAGGGGATACAGAAAAGTAACTAATGTTAGGGAGTTTGTATTTTATTTAGGGATATACAAAATGACCTTAAAAGATAAGTAATAGTACAATAGTAGCATATAAATGCAAATGAATGTTACAGGCAATAATTGATATAGAAGTTCAGAAGAAGGGAGGGCTTTTTAGGGTAGTCAAGGTTAGGGAATGTTTCATGGAGGACTGGATTTGAATTAGACTTTAGATAAATGGAGAGAAGGTATAAAATTGGTTTTCTATTCCAGACTGGGAAAACAAAATGGACAAAAGTGTGGAAATAGAAATGAATAAGGCATGTTTTGGGTACAAGGGAATAAACAAGTTTGGCTTGAAAATGAAGGGAGTATCAAGAGGGGCTGGAAAGGCAGAGGTCAAATTGTTGATGGCCTTGAATGTCAGGTTAAAAAATTTTTCACTTTGTCTTATAATCAATACAAAGTCAGAGGTTTTTCATCAGGGTGATAGGATAGAAGCAGTTTTTAAGGAAAATCAAGCTGGGCGTATTATGCAGGACAATTTAGAATCGGGATGGGGAAGATTATAGATTTAGAGCTAGAAGGGACCTTAGAGATATAGTCCACCCACCTCATTTTACAAATGAGGAAACATGCTCAGAGACTTCAAGGGACTTGCAGGGTAGATCTTACATAAGTAGTAAGTGGCAGAGCTAGGATTTGCACTCAAGACCTTGGATTCCAGATTTAGTAAGTATTCTTTCTACTATAGACAATTCTTGCTTTTACATAAGTGGAGTGTTCTGCAGACCTCTACATAAAGAGATTTTTACATAATGCTAATTTGCCCACTGATGGGGAGTCAGGAAGAAAGACACATGGGGGGGGGTGGGGGAGCAAAGGTCTCCTCTCTCAGCCCTGGAGATCTCAAGCCAAGCCCCCGATCTGCTGGTTGTGGTGGTGTCTCCACATGTCGATACTTCTGCCTTCACTTAGATTTTTTTTTTAGGCTTTTTTATTTTAGTGGTGGTGGGGAGATCTTAGAGTGGTGAGCTGAGGGGCAGGAGAGAGAGAGAGACAGAGAGACAGAGAGACAGAGAGAGAGAGACTGAGAGAGACAGAGACAGAGAGACAGAGACGGACAGAGAGACGGAGAGACAGAGACAGAGAGACGGAGAGACAGAGACAGAGAACGTATAGTATTGTATGCTAAAGTTAACATAAGTGGTTTTTTTTTTTTGGAATGTGGGTTTCTTTCAGAATTCTTTATGTAAAGTTGAATTTGTGTAATGCCAATTTGGTAAAGCAAGAGCTGTCTGTACACTACAGTGCTGATCTAGGGTATTAGTGAGGGTAGCACTAAAGTGGCTGAGCAGTTGCTCATCTGTAAAATGAGTCATATTAGGTAGCAAGATTTCTTCTAGTATTAAAATCCCATCATTCTATGTTCCATATTCTGGAATATCATGTAAATATTTTTGATCCTTTAGATTCTGCATAGGGATCTTCCTTCCCACTGGATGGCTGTGCTATCATCTTTCCATATATTAGTCCTCTTTTCTGCAATAAATCTGTGACAGGGCAGGAAAGACCTGAAACAAAACCAGTTCCTGGTTTTACTTTATGACTGACTTGTTTGTGCTTGGCTGTCCCTGTTGCTTCTTATTTTTGATCTTTTGGAACTATCACTGTTGCATTCTTACCTTTCTCTTTAATAATTCGCTTCCTGCAATTGCATCCACATTTCAGTTTTCACCCTCACATGAAGCCAACTTGGCTCTTATAGAATTCTTAAGATTTAGGGAAGTTTCAGGGTATAATCTTTAGGAAATCCCATACCTTTGGGAATTGGGGAGGCTTTTATACAGACAAAATATAGTTATTTATGTAGGTTCTCCCAAATGTGGCCATTTGTACACTTTGATGAACTTTTGTTATGGAAAACAATATCTCAACTGATCTTTATAGTATGGGCAGGACCTTTAATGTCTAGGCTTGAGAAAATGTCCTTTTGGCTCCAGAAGCAGAGGTGCTAGTGCCTCCCTGTGGCCAGACTATAGTAGTGTAATCAAGGTAGATTATGGAGAATCAAGGGTAGGAATTCATTGCATCTCTTGTTTTCTGCAAGTAAAATTGTTTGATAACTTATTTGGCTAGGGCCAAATGACCAGCAGGAATAATTATAGTCTAGGTGTGTGTGGGTGACAGTAGGAAACATTTCCTCAGTCTTAGGTCACTTACTCCAGGCTTGACCTGAAGCAGTGAAGATCAGTGTTTGTCCCAATTAGTTTAGAGGGTGAAAAGGCCTGAGAATGCTGCTCTTATCCCTACTGTGGCTTATGGAATAGTTAAGACGTAGAACTTGAATTCTTGCTGTGAATTTCCAATCCAGCGAGTACAGTCCTGTGACCATCATCACTCATAGGACCTTCAGACTTGGATTTCCTGGTTTTCAGGTTACTTTTATAGCTTTTCAGTAGTGGAGAAAAAAACAAAAGCAAACAACTCAATACTGATATATCATGGTTTAACCATGCTTCCTGATAGCATCCATGCTGACTTGTGATTTAGTTAATTTCTGTAAGAAAGTTGGGATCATCTCTATTCCCATATAATATAAAGAGATCCTCGGTGGTTTTCTAGGGACTCTCAATTTTCTTCCTGACTGAGGGTGAGGCAGACAATTCTGATTTGCCTCATGTTTGCAGGGATGGTTTCAGGTGATTACTGGGCAGACTAAGAGAAGAGAGGTGAGTGGATTACTCTGTACTTTCCTTTTATGATATAATTTTGTGGATAGGTAGATAAAGGCAGAAATGTAATTGAGGCAGTGTGGTCAGATGTTGGGAAATGCAGGTTCATTTCCTGATTATGACTATGACCAAATACTGATTAGAACATTATGCCTAATGAATCAGGGAGATTGTGTAATGGGGTTGAAACAGATATACTAATGTTGTAATATAAGTATAAAATAAAATTTTACTAACAAGATGGGGCTGGACGGGAGGAATAAAGTGATGGAAGCACTAAAGAGTACACACAGGATACAAAGAAAGGTAAAACGCAGTTTCTGCTTTCAAGGAGTTCAGAGTCTGTTGGGGAAGACAACATGAAAACAACTACGTAGAGACAAGATATACACAGGATAAGTTGGAGTTAAGGCACTAGCATAAGGGGGGATCAGGAAAGGCTTCTTTAGAGATTGGGATGAAGTAAGCCAAGGAAATCAGGAGGCAGAAATGAAGGGGTAAGAGTATTTCAGACATAGGGGACAGCCAATGAAAATGTCCAGAGTCTGGAGATGGAGTGTCTTGTTCAAGGAACTACAGGGAGGCCAGTCACTGGAATGGAGAGTAGGGGAATAAGGCGTAAGAAGACTGGAAAGGTAGAAGGAGACCAGGTTCTAAACAGAAAATTTTGTATTTTATCTTAGAGGTGACAGGGAGCCCTGGATTTTATTGTGTGTGTGTGTATGTGTGAGACACATGGTTAAACCTGCACTTTAGAAGTATTAATTTGGCAGTGGAGTAGAGGAAGGGACTGAAGTAGGAAGACACTTGAAGCAGGGGGACCAACCAACAGGCTATTGCAATAGTCCAGGTGTGAGAGCTTACATGAGGGTATTGGCATTGTCAGATGAGAGAAAGGGGTATATATGAGAGAGAAAATCAACAGGATTTGGCAACAGATTGGATATAGATGGGGGTGAGTAAGGAGTCCAGGATGACAACTAGCTTGTAAGCCTGAGTGAATGGGAGATGGGGGTGCCCTTAACAATAATACGGAAGTTAGGAAGAGAGAGGGGTTTTTTGGGGAAAGACAATGAATTTAGTTGTGGGCATGTTGAGTTTAAGATATCTACAGGACATCCAGTTTGAGATACCTAAAAAGCAGCTGGGGAAGAGTCTGGAAGTCAGGAGACAGGTTATATGGCTGGGATAGTAGATCTGAGAATCATTGGCATAGAGATGATAATTGAAGAAGGGAAAGAAAGTATTGCAAGAGAGTGACTAGTATGAGTAAAGTCAAAGAGCTGGAAATGAGGTGGGATGGAGGAACAGATTATATGAAATGATTAAATTGAGGAAATGTGAGGTTGGGGTGTTTGAGAGTATATCAACATGAATATTTAAATCCTCTAGTATGAGGGCTAGAATTGAGGAGAAAAAGATTGTGAGTCTAGCACTGAACTCATTGAGAAAAGAAAGGGGGCAGTGTGCTGAAGGTCAATTTAACAGCTACCAACATTTTGATTGGGCAGTAGATATGGCTTGAATGAACTTCAGAGAAGAGGTTACTGATAGTTAAGAGGGAGAACTTGGAAGTAGCAATGGGGAACAAGAAATATTCCAACTTTCCCACCTGAAAGTGCAACCAGTGTTGGAATGCAGGAGGCCAGGGAGGCTGTATCATCAAGACAGAGCCAGGTCTCAGTGACAGTCAGAAGGTGGAATGGGAAAGGAAAAGATTTAAGATGAAAACAAAAACTTAAGTATGGGACATATATTCCAGAGAGCAGGGCAGAGTGTGAGTGTGTGTATGTGTAAATAGTTGGATTAAAGGAACTGGGAGTAAGGTATTGGGCAATGGGGGACAGAAAATGGGGTTTGAATGATGCCAATAAGAGGGTTTACAAGAGTATGACTGTGGAATTTGCTAATTCAATCGGCTTTTCATTGTCCAAAGGGGTTTGGCCTTAGGATGGAGTCCTTCCAGGGCTTCAGGAAATTCAGGTGAGCAGACTAGTGCTGGGAGATGAAGGAATGGCATTAGTCCCCTTCTCCTAAGGCAGGAGGACCGGGCTGAAGACTTGTTAGAATGGTCTTTCTCATCTTCCTTAGAGGGGAGAGGTTTGGTGCTTGATGGAATGGCATTTCTCCTCTTCCTATGGGAGGTAGATCTGCCAGGATGTAACAGCATTTTCTCCACTCATTCCAAAGTCAAAGCTGGTGCTCAATGGACACAGATAAACACAGTAATTTTTGAGAGGGAAAAGCATTAACTGGAGGGATTAAAAAAACTTTGTGGAGTTGACTCCTGAGATGAGAGCCACTTCTTCCATTGGACCTTTCTGATCACTCCAGTTGGTAATGCTCTCTCTTCTTACTCCATTCTTCCCAACCCTAATGAGCACCCTCTATTCCATAATAGCTTTTTATTCACTTATCTGTGTACATGTTACAAACTCCTTGTGTATGAATATAAACACACACATATCTATCTCACAGCATGTCACATATATAGCTTACCTAGATTTTAGCAGAGTATTTGATAAATTATATCTTCCTATTCTTGTGGGAAAGATAGCTAGAAGCAACTAGATGACAGTACAATTTAGATGGAATCAGAATTCCAGTTTAAAATCTAGATTTAAAGCGTAATTGTTAGAATATAAACTCCCTGAGGACAGGGACTATTTCATTTTTGCTTTTGTATCTCCAGTACTTGGCACAATGTCTGACACATAGTAGACATCTAATAAATGCTTGTATAGATTGATTGGCTCAGAGACAACTTAGCAGGTCTCCAGTGTGTCTCAGGGATCTTTGCTTGGCCCTGTTCTGTTTAATGTTTGGATAAAAGCATAGATGACATGCTTGTCAAATTTGCAAATCAAATTTGTATCCTGGGTGCCTTCTGCGTCAGAACTAGGATCCAAAAATGTCTTGACAGGCTTAGAGCATTGGTCTGAATCTAATAAGATAAAATTCAGTAGGCATAAATGTTAAATCTTACATTTGTATTGAAAAGTAAAATTCACAATTACAAGATGGGAAAGCCATAGTTAGAAAAAAATCTGGGGTTTTAGTACACTGTAAACTCAAGATAAGACAGCAGGGTGATAGGTATCCAAAAGGGCTTTGGACATTGAAAAGTCCTATCTTTCAGGAATAAGGAGGTGATAAGAGTTCCTCTATAATGTTCTTTGGTTAGGCCACATTTTAAGTATTATGTTTAGGTCTGGGTGCCATAGTTTGATGACTGAGAGCATCCAGAGGGTAACCAGGATGGAGACAGGCTTTGAGTCCAGCCCATGTAAAGATCAGTTGAAGGAACTAAGAGTGTTTAGCATGGAGAAGATAAAACAATTAAAGAAATTTTGTTTTAAAATACTTGAAGGGCTGTCATATATGAAAGAGGGATTTATATTTGGTCTCTTTGGCTTGAGAGAGCAGAACTAGGAACAGTAAATGGGTATAAGGTATATAGAGGCAATTTTAGGCTTAAGATTCATCTTAATTAGTAGAGCTATGCAAAAATGAGACTACCTTGGTAGTTGATAGGTATACTATCTGGGGAAATCTTCAAAACAGGCTAGATGATTACATCAGGTATGTTATATTGGGCATTCTTGGGCAGGTGGAGGAGAGGTATGAGATTGACTAAGATAGCCCCCCAAACCCTTCCAACTCTAAAATTCTTTGATCCTGTGATTCTTCTATGATGTCTTTCTTGTCCTCTCTATCTGAAATGACCTCTGCTTTTTTGAAACTCATAGCACTGTCTGTACCTTTCATTGGGTGTTCAATCATATGGAAGGAACCATATCTCTTATACTTTTCATTCTCCAAAATACCTAACTCAGTGATAACTGTTGAATGATATGTCACACAGGAAAGAGTCCTTCTAGTGAGTGGGGAAAAGATCATCAGTCTGGGAATCCTAGGATGTTACTCTGAACAATGTTTTTCTTCTTTAGTTATCTACAACTATGTCTAAGCACGAGGATTATGGATTCCCAAAAATCCGTTGGCACCAAACAGCTGATCTTGGCTATGTCCCCAATGTGAGGATGCCCAATACCTTCATGGCTGTGGCAATGGACCTCTGTGACAGAGATTCTCCTTTTGGAAGGTGCAAGTTTTGGATTTGGCTTGAACAATGCGTGAGCATTTTGTTTTGAGCCATGGCCACCAGCGATCATTTTGAGGAGAAAAGAGTAATGGGCCCAGGGCTGTTTAGGAAAAGAGGATGTTGTGGGGGAAGTGGGAAACTGTAATGTAATGAGTCAGAAACCAGAAAGCTTTAGGTCAAGGGTGGGGAACACCTAGGAGAGCAGCTGACCTAGATGAATTTCTTTGTTGAAACTAGGACCCTCTTGCTACTTTGATACCTGACCTGAAATGCACCTCTCCAAGGAGCATCTTCGTGAGAGGGAGTTTGAGGCCTCTCTGAGGTTTATGAAGAAATCTTTCTATCACCTCCTCAGTTCAGTGCCATCCACCAGTTTAAAGGGAAAGGGCACTGTAACAGCAATTTAGATTTGAAGATTATTATTGACTTGCTGATACAGGTACCAAGCCATACCTTTTGGATACTGCTCACCATAATTGGGTTTAACAGTCTTGAGCTATAGATGACTGCCCAATAGATCCAACCAACTATGTCCTGTTTGGAAAATGCTGTAGGTGTTTATTTTTTTAGCTGATTGAACTCTTTAAACCCATATTCCTTTCCATGTTCTTTCCTGTAGCATTCATCCTAGAGATAAACAGACTGTGGCCTACAGATTGCATTTGGGGGCCCGTGCTGTAGCTTATGGAGAGAAGATGCTTCCTTTTCAGGGTCCGCTGCCTGAAAACATAGAACTCTTAGCTGACGAGGAGCTTCTCAAACTTGAATACCACCAGAAAATCCAGGTGCAGAAGACAGATGATAAGATCTTTGAGGTGAGGCACAGTAAAACAAATGGAGATTTGACAGACTCGCCAAGGGTCCCTACGTTCAGAGCCTTATATATTTAATTGTAACATTTCTGTGGATCAGGACTATTACCAAGAGTGAAACGTACAACATATGTAACAAATATTAGCATTGAGCATGTAAGCAAATTGAAAACAAATCTTATAGGAGGAGAAATGATAGAAAATGGGGCCATATTTAAACAGTAGTCACACTTTCTCTGGGATACTATAATGAGGTTTGCTACCTTTATAGGTCATATACCTAAAGGCACTCCTGACTTTGGAATGTTAACCTTGTGCTTTGACTCTGATGATGTTTAAAATTTCATTGGTGATTATTTTGTGTTAACCAGGTCCTCTTTTAAAATGCAAATGTCCTTGTGTGGGTTAAGCTTTGACAGTTAGCTAGTCATATACTTCAGTATAGAATTAGTAATAGCATTTACCGTTGGAGGAAATAGACACCCAGAGATGAAGTGATTTGTCTAAGGCCATACAATGAATAGCAATTAGGATTTTAACCTAGGTGTTCAGAGTCTAAATCCATTTTTCTCTGAACTACAGAATGTTTTTTTTTCAGTTTGTTTTTTTCATAACTAGCCTAGGTAATATGGAGGCTTTGATGAAGGAAGTGTTAATTATGGCATATAGGGTACTCTTCGGAGGAGGTAATAGTGAAGATGAATATGTTAGATTTGGAATCAGAGGCTCTGGGTTCAAATTCCAACTCTACAATTTATTGTTCAATCTTGAACCAATCACTTAACTTCTCTGGGCTTCAGTTTCCTCAGCTGCAAAATGAGAGGTTTGGACTATAAGACCTCTGAGGTTCTTTTTTCCCTATGAGCCTACAGAGAGGGAAGCACTAGAACACTGGGGAAAAGGTGGAGGATGCCAAATGCAAACTCTGTCAACACAGAAATTTTGTTTGTCCACCTCTGGAGCCACAATCACCATTCCTGTTTGTCCCAGCTGCTCATATCTGGCTTTCATCTACCTAGATAGCCTCACCTGTGTTTAGGATGTCCCCCAGCCCTCTTTGAGGGCAGACTATCACTTTTGTCCTTGTATCCTGAGTGCCTAGCACAGTGCCTGCAACATAGCAGGTGTTTAATAATTCTCGGTGATAAGACTGCAATTTGTGAAGGCTACTTTTGACTTACGTATGATATCCAGGTGGTGTTTGTTCATCTTAGATCCTCACATTTACTAGGAACCACAGGTTTTGGTCAAGACTGATTTTTAGCTTATTATATGTCATTACTATTAGTCTCCTTATTTGGGGACGTAAATCTAATACCTAAAGAAGGTTCCTTATTTCCCAGTTCTTTCTTCCTCATCCCGTTTTTAGCTCCTTAAGAAGCAACCAGAGACTGCAATTGTTTGCTGTCATTAGAAGCTATCCTTAAATTATTTTTCTGTGATATATGTACTTTTTTCCTTCTTGGTTGATTTATATAGCAGGGTCACTTCTGAAATTACATTCTTAGCACCTGCCTGAGGTTCCTGAGGCCTTGAATATGAAAGCTTTGCTAGACATTACCCATTGGGGCTAGCTAGTTAATAGTGGTGGCCTACGCTCCAGGTCTTTATTTTTGGATGAATGAAAAGCACTGACTATATGCCAAGTACTGTGCAATGCACTAGGGATAGAGTATTCTAGTTGTTTTAACTATACAGACTTATTTCTCTTCTTGCTTCCTATTCCTTGTTATTATAAGAAATGTACTCTTGACCAGGAGTCACTCTTCTCTCTTCTGTTATTATTGGGTGGACAACTAGCCCTAGTCCTTGGTGGTTTCTTGAAACCTATCTGACCTGACCAAATCTCATTAATCTGACTGGTTCTGTTCTTGTTTCAGATCTCATGCTGCAATGACCATCAGTGTAGGTGGATTCCAGTCCCTATGGGCAACTCCTCCTCCCAGACTCTAGCCCTGAAAGTTGATTCCTGTCATGGCACTGTGACTGCTCTCCGCTATGCCTGGACTACGTGGCCATGTGAATACAAACAGTGTCCCATTTACAATCCTAGCAGTGCCCTGCCAGCCCCACCATTCATCACAGTCATTCCAAGTTAAGAATCCTGGTTATGCAAAATTTGGGGAGAAGGAATGAAAAAGAATAACTGATTTGGGCTGAGATTTCATTCTAATTTAGCTTTGATTAGATGCTGGATGAAATGCTCAGGTCTTAAATTCCAGTCTGGTTTTCTATAAACAATTATGGGTGGAACCTTTAAGAAGCTAGCCAAAGCAGCAGCTAGGTGGCACAGTGGATTGAGCACCAACCTTGTTTCAGGAGGACCCAAGTTAAACTCCAGCCTCAGACACTTACTAGCTGTGTGATCCTGATTGCCTTAAAAAAAAAAAACACAGCCAGAACTGAGCAGATTTAATATTTTCAATAGAAAAGTATCACTACCATTGATGTTTTCTCATGAAAGTTCCTCACATTCACATTGTGAGAAATAGTTTGGGAGGCACTGTTCTAAATTTAAATTTTAAATGCTGTAGGAAAGCCCAGTATTTAAGAAAAACTGCTTTAAAGAAAACATTTAAAGTGAAATTATTACCTATTTTATCTGTCTCTAAACTTTGGTTTTTGTATATTATGTTTCTAAAGTAAGGTGATGAGAAGCAATATAAAAATAAAGTTGTTTTGATTATTTTAGGGTTTTTTTCTCATAACTGCCTGCTTTATTAGGAATCTATGCTTTAATATCAATTGATGTGGTACTCTCAAGATTTATAAAATACTTTCCTCATAACCCTTGTACCATCCCTATTTTATAGACAAAAAATTTGTGAGGCTGCCCATTGTCACATAGCTAGCAAGTCAGGTGGAACTGAACCCAGTATCCAAATATAATGCTCTTTCTACCACCCTGTTCAAACCATAGATTAGCTACTTCTTATGTTACTAGTTAACTTAAAACCTTATTAAGCCAAGCCAGGTTTTATCAAGTCCTATTTAAAGCTGTCTGATGAACGATAGAATAATATATTGATTCCTAACCTCTATTTTTAGCAGAAATTATACTACTGAAATAGGAAAAGTATCCCATCTTATTTGGTGGTGTTCAGAATAAACAGGGTGTGTGGAATACATAGGGATCAATGGCTGTTGGCTATCAGGACTGTTAAGAGGGTAGATCTATAGGACTGCTATAAGAAGTCTGGATTAGGCAGTGGATGCTTGAGACTAGCTAGCTCATGGAGCAAGACCAAGGAAACTATTCTTGTCAGTAACTAGTGATGAAGAGAATGGTGGTTAGAGCTAGGATAGACGTGATCTAAGCCCAGACTTTAGGACTGTCTCTAGGGAAGTGGCAGAAAAGATAAGAAAAATGACTGTACATCATGTGCCAGACTTCTCTAGCCTCTATGTGTACAAGGCTCTTGCTTTCAATGAAGTCTTACTATAAAAATAAAGCAGCAATTTGGCCTAAAGGAAGGATTCAGATCAACATGTAGAAAACTAGATGATAAGATGTTAGCTTTGCTAAATCAGAATCATTATCTTTTTCTGTAACAGGAGCTTTAGCAAAATGAATTACATGAAAGAGAGGAATTCACTTTAGCCTTAGGCAGAAACAGCAACAACAGCAAAGTGAGATCCTGATTACAATGTTTTGAAAACAAAGCAGGAATGACAAGAAAATTTTATTACAAAAGATAAAAACAGCCAAAGTCTTTACCAGGGAAAATCATTGCCAAGAGATCTTCTAAGATGCAATGATACAGGATATCAATGCTTCCATCTTCGTGGCTGGGTTCTGCTACTTTCATATGTTCTAAGTTTTATCTTAACAATTTCACCATGATAAGCCTGGTGTAGTCTTTGTTGCCTTGTTCAGTCTGAGGACTGGGCTGGGCTGCACTGGGATGGAGACTTAATGTGCTGCAGGTGAGTGGCTGGCAGGGGCTCATGTGTCAGGAACATGGGCTGATAGGATGACACAAATGATGCAGGCTGGAGCCCTGGGAGATCCAGAGATCCTAGAAAAACAATATAAATCCTACTGCTAACCTGGGAATGCCAGGTCACAATTCTAATAATATAGGTAAAATAGGCTTTTGCAATTAACTCTTACATCCTTTATTTTTTTGTCAGCACTGTCTTCCCAGTGTAGTATGGAAGGCTGTTTTTTATACAGGAAGAAGCTAAAGGCCCAAGATGTGAAAGGATGCTTAAGGTCACAGTGAATTACATACAACAGTGTTACATCAGAGCTCCTTAGATAAGGGCTCTAATGTAGATGATGCTGTTTGACCAGGCTCAATTATGTAGGGAACATGATGTCCTCCATTTGTGGGGAGACAATCCAAAAAGGCAGAACCAGAACCAATCCCTAAATATCTTTGGCTTGTTCATGTAGGACTGAGATGCTAATTCTAGCAACTGTGCTGGAAAGTCACTCAAAGCAGTAAATTCTATAGCTTAAGACTTGATTCTATTTCTAGTTCATACCATACAAGGCCTTGGCTTATATGATGCCAAACTATGGGCAGAGGGATAGTGTGGCTGAAAGTCAGATAATTTCAACAAGAAAAGCAAGAGTGAGGGAAGTTACCTGGTAGAATGGGATCACTATGATCTTCTTCAAAAGCTTGTCTCTGAAAGGCCTCAAAGCTCACAGTTGCATCATTGTCTGGCAGCTCCTGGGGGATCTGACCATCCCCAGGTTTACACACATCAAACTTCACCCACTGGTAACTGTAGGATCAGAGGGAGAATTCCTGTGAGCAATACAATCTGTTCCCCTAACCATTTTATTATATATTTGGGTACTATGTTTTTGCGAACATCCTTCAATATCCAGATCCTTACCCTTCAATGTATCTAGGTTCTTCCTACCCACTATATTACCTATTATAGATAGAAGAAAAAGACTGGCATATTTAGAGAGGCCTAGTTGAGCCTAGATTCTCTGGTCAATTGACCACCTGGGAAAGCAGATGTGGCCACACTCACTTGATACACTTCCGAGCTCCTGGACAACTCTGGATCAGGTTGTGGATGGTTGGATGAGAAAACCCAAAGAAATCAGCTCCAGATGGAAGCACATTGGGAAGCAGTTTCCCCCTAAATAGCAAGGGGAAAAATTGGAATTTCCTACTCAGGAGGACAAAGATCCAAGAGACAGGAAATAAGACCTCAGTCCAAAGCTGAGAGCAAAGAAAAATGCCTCACTGTACCAATGTTTTATTTTGCCCACCAGTGGGGTAACTTACCGAGCTGCACCGATAGTCTTGAGTAGTTCAGCATGACAGGCATTTGCAGAAGAGCCCACAATGGCATTCTCAGGGTCATCCTCAGGCACAATCTCAAACTGAGAAAGACGATGGAGGAGGAGTTCAGGCAGATATTCCCAAAGAGGGCAAAAATACAAATCATGCTACTCTTATAAATATAATTACCTACTGTGGAATCTGGAGCTACTCTGCCTCACAACGGACACTGAGTAAGAATGCTTCTCTCAGAGGAGAGCAATAGGACAAGATGAGAACCCAGATATACCTAGGAAAGCTCAGCTGGTTTGTGGGCCATTAATTTATCTAGACTGGTCAGGAAGGCTGGTATATTCCCAGCACTCTTCTTCAGCAAAGTTCAGAAACTCTTAGACCCTCCACTTTCATTCAATCTCATAGTTGTAACTCAAGTAAAAACTGGCCAATGAAGTTTAAGAGTTTAAAACCTGAGGACAGGAAATACTGATGATTGGGAAATTGGACAATATCATATCTATACTTTCGGTCCAAGTAGGTCAAAGTATTCCTGACCCTACGTGGCCCTGAGCTTCTTAAATTGGTAGGCCATAACTTGAGCACTGTAATAGCAGTACACTCATTGTAGCTACAGGACCTACACATATATTCCTAGAAGAGTAGTACCTGGGGCTGCATACCACCATCCTTGATTTGACAGGTGTACAAACACTTCTGGTCCGGGCACTTCATGCTGGCATACACTCGGGTACTGCAGAAACCCACAGGGTAGATAGCGCCCTCATCATGGAAGCCAGGTCGATCAGTGATGATCTACAGTGAAAAGGATCCCCCCCAAGCCCCAGAAGGTTTTTGGTCACAACTCGGGGCCACATGGAGCTGACAAATAGTGACTCATATCCCTGGAGTGTGTATATAGCAGAAAACTGACCTGGTCTCCTAGGGACTAGTTTTCTAGGAATGGTATGGACTGGCAAGGGGTTACTTGCTAATGGAAACAGACCAGAAATTCTCACTGACATTTACTCCCATTCCCAAATTTAGCTGATCACCCTTCTCTACCCACCACTGGTCTCACTCACCTCCCCTAGGCTATAAACTGTTAGACCCCCTAGTCCGATGGGAAACACAGGCCGTCCTGAGGGATCCAGGGCAATGGGCTGAACCAGCTTGCGAGCACCTCCCTCCATTTTCTTTTTCTTGGATGCTTTCTTCAGAACTGAAACGCAAACCTGGGGTCACCCACTTTAGGCCCCTTGTACTGAGGAAAGGGGCAGAATTTACATATGGAAGCTACAGATAAGTGTTCTGGCTTTATTTATTGCTTGGGCACTGGGGATTTCTCCTCAGGCCCTTAGTTAGTGTTCTTATTAATTCACCCACCTTGTCATAACCAATTAACCTTTTGTACCCAAGAGTATTCCCTCTCTAAAAACTTCAATTTCATTATCTAAAATTTTCAAAACCAGGAGAGCTTTCCTAAACGTGACCTATTCTCTAAGGATTTTACTTCTCTATTCAAAACAGATGGGAGCCCAACTTTTTTTCTTCATCTAATCTGAATTTCTTCCCACCAGTTCTAAGGTGTTTTGGTGGCAATATGTAGACACTAGTCACAGTGCTGGGTTATCTGCTATGGATGTGTGTGAACACTGATAGACAGATGTCTTTAGGCAAAGTACCTTCCATTTTGTTGTTTTCTTTTCCTTTTTCTTTTTTTTCCTTCTTGGGTTTCTTCCCAAATGGTTCTTCGACCACAGAGCTAGATACAGGAACAGGTCCGGCTCCTTGAATGGGACCCACGGAAGTGGCCACACCATAACTCAACGGCAGGTTAGAACTGTGGGTGGTTGCTACAGTCTGGGTCTCCCCTTCAGTCAGAGTCTGCAGCTGGAGTAGTTTTTTCAGGAGGTACCTTATATGGTGAAGAAGGGGCAAAACAAAAAAAAAATACAAGGCATAGTGTATACTTTATTTTGTCAAAATTACATTTGAACTTTAGGCCCTAGAGAATACCAGAATAGGCCCTAGAGAATACCAGAATTGTGTACAACTATGTTAACATTATATAGTAGAATGAGCATTGCCTCTGCAGTCAGAAGATCTGGATTCAAATCCCAGCTCTGCTTTTAACTAACTATGGGACTCAGGTAAGATATTACCTCTCTGAATAGTTTCTTCATCGTTAATAAAAGAATAGTATTTGAACTACCAACCTCAAACGGTTTTCGGGTAAATGCTTTGTAAACCTTAAAACACTGTATGAGTTATTAGTATTATACTGGGTAGGTGGGTGGGGGAAAGGGAAGGAGACTAATACTAGAGATAAGGTACAGCCCCACTGAAGATCCAAAAAATTTAAACGAGTCAGCAATAGGTGATGAGCCCCTCTCCCCTGTGTCCCTAGGATCCCTTCAGATGTGTTAATTCTTGAGGGCCAGGGACCATATCTTTGTACTTCCCACAATGTAGAGATATACATGTTACGAGCACTCAACAAGGTAGCTACGTGGCCCAGTGGACAGAGCACTGGGCTTGGAATCAGGAAGACCTGAGTTTAAATCTGGTCTCAGACACTTACTAGCTGTGTGACCCTGGGCAAGTCACTTAACCATTAGCCTAGTTTCTCCTCTGTAAAATGAGCTGGAGACGCAAATGATAAACTATTCTAGTATCTTTGCCAAGAAAACCCCAAATAGGGTCACGAACAGCCAGACAAGAATGAACAACAACAGGTACTCAATCAATATTTGTTACATGAATGCTATGGTCTCTTTAGGCTTCAGCTTCCTAGTCAGAGGATACTTCCTTATATTCCCTACCCAATAAACTAGTGGCTCCCAATTATCTCTAGGATCAAATACAGAGCCCTGTGTTTGGCTTTTAAAGTCTTTTACAACTACGCTCCTTTCTTTTAGTTTACTTTACTTTGTATGATTCAGTGATGCTGGCCTCCTTGTGTTCTTCACATATGACAATCCATCTCTTGATTCTGTGCCTTTTCACTAGCTGTTCTCAATGTCTGAAATTGTCTCTCTCCTCTTCTGTTTCTTGGTTTCCCTGGTTTTAATCAAGATTCAACTAAAACCTGACCTTCTGCAGGAGGCCTTTTCTACTGCTCCTCCCTTGCCCCCCCCCACCCCACCTTGAGCAACATGTATCTTGCAGGTACAACTTCTGCATGTTGTGTCTAGCATTAGAATGTGATCCTCTTAAGAGCAGAATCTATGTTCTTTGTACCCCAGAGTTTAGCACAGTTTTGGCACATAGCGCTTGATAAATGCTTGTTGAACACTGACTCACTATTCAAGAAAGCCTTAAGTGCCTAAGGTCTCTGCCATGTACTGAAGTTCCAGAGAAGAAAAAAATCTTAAATCATTCTCTACAGCTCACTAAAAATGTGATTCGCAACCATGAAATGTAGCTGACTCACCTTCTTTCTTCTTTTGCTTTGATAAACTTTTCCTCAAGTCGGGCAATTTCATCACAAATAGCTGCATTTTCCTTTAGGAAAAATTTTGAAGAGCATCATCAATTATACAGGATCAGAAATAAAAAGTATAGGCCAGGAAGTTAAGAAATCTAGTTAAAGGTATGTGATGTTATTTAAGTTTTCATGGCTGGGGCATCTACTGAAGCCTAAGGAGAAAACAGCAGAACGAGGGTCCCTACTGGGTGACAGACAAGTAAGAGTTCTACCATGAGATCTTTAGAAGGTATTGGCAGCAGGGTATCTGCTCAAATCTTTATTATGAGAGCCAGAATAATGTAACTAAAGGTTAAGTCTGTTTCATGAGGATCTGCCATTTCCTACATTCCTCCAGGTGCAGTGACTTTTTGGAGTGTAGCAGACCTCAAATAACAAAGCATTTCACGAACCCACAAGGGTACTCCAGCTGCTCCCAGGCCTTAGGAAGAACACTTAAAGAAACAACAAAACAAAACTCAACACTTTACATTTAAAAAGTCCATTTCCATATCTCTTTCTCGAACTTCTACGGAAAAAAGTTTGGAACCCTCCATGCTTTTGGTAGGATGAAAAAAGAGGTGGGACACATAATTTCATAGATAGTAAGTGACCAGATTTTCACTCCCCACGATAAATAAAATACCGTGACCTGCCAAATGCTCCAGCTTTTGGAAAAGAGTTGAGACTTTTGCACGGGAAGCAGGTTCTTAAGAGAAAACTCAGAGGTTCATCTTTGGGACAAGCATTTGAGCAAGGAGCTTTATTCTGGGAGGTGGGGCGACTGGGCCTGGCGGGGACTGGAAGCCGTGGGCAGGAGGACTCACAAACACGGTGGCCTTGGCTGCCTTCCGCAGCCGGAGGTACTTCAGCCGGTACTTCTCGTTCTGACTCTTCTTTGGGGGCTTTTTCATCCTGGGCTTGCTCGCTTGCAGCGGGGACAGAGGAGAGGAGGCGAAGCCGCCCAGGAGGCTCATGACCCGGCCCGGCCGCCGGGGCTCCAGGAAGCGCGCTCTGGAGGCCCCCCCTGGGCTCGCGGCATCGGCTCCTGCTCCCGAGAGGAAGAGGAGAGAACGGCTCGCCGGTTCTGAGTTCAGAGAGGCCGCGAGGGGCCGGCGACAGCTGCCCAAGCCCGCTATACGGTGCCGGCGCAGCGCTTCCGGGTCCCACAGTCACCGGAAGGGACTAGGGCTTAGAGGAAATGACGTTTTCTGCCCGGAATGCATGCGCCCCCTGGCGGCTGAGGCCCGCGAAACAGGCCCGGAGACCTTGGAGGGGACTGTTGGCGGAGGCATGTCAGATCTGCGGTTGCACGGCGGTGGATGGGCACCGAAGCCCTTCTTCAGAGGCATACACCTGCAGATGGGAAGGCAGGGAGGTCCCATACCCCAGGATGCGTTAGCGGTTGTGTCGCGACCCAGGAGGGGCAGCCCTTCCCTCGCACACCCCATCTCCCCGCCTCCTGCCCCCTCCCCCCACAGATTTCCGTCTAGACGCTGGGCTTGTGCGCTGTGTCCCACGTGTCCTGTTGCCGGTCTATCCTCCCCCGCCCTTTTAGGGTCAAATATCAGGGACCAAAGATCGAAGTCTCGTATCTCTCCGGACACAGAAGGGGGTCCCCACAGTCTTAGGGTGGTTCAGCTGCCATTTTTAGTATTCAGAGCTTTCGAATAGTTCAAATCTATTTGGACATAAAGCTGGGGAAAGTGCCTGGAATGGGATTTCATCAGTCAAAATAAGATATGATAGTCACAAAACACTCCAGTGTCCCTGGGATTAATGAGAAAAAGCTGCTGTGAGCCCGAGGTTAGCTCTAGAACTTTATTGGGCCATGAAAAACACAAAAGCAAGGGGAAGTGGGGTGTGGAGGTAGAAGAACGCGCCGCAGTTCCATGCATCTTGCTGTACCCAACTAGCTTATGTATTGTATGATACAGAATCAGATGGACAGAGCTGGAAAACATCCTTCCGTGAGAAAGCTGAGGCCTGGGAGTGATGTCCTGGCTTGAATAAAGTTAAGTAGCACCACTGTGATTTCATAAACCTGATTACTCTGTAGGGGTTATTATCAGCTATGTGAAAAACCCCAAACCAAAACCCACACACTGAGGGAACACTGCGAAGAACTGCTGTGGAGTGATTGAGCAAAACTAGGAGACCAGTTTTAGAATAGGACCTAATGATAAATCAGAAGTCCTAGAGAATGAAGATGAAATAAGACATTCACTTCCTGATAGAGAGGTAATCTAGACTTGACTAATGTGGGAATTTGTTTAGTTCAACCCTGAAACTGTGTATTGAGAGCTTGATTTTTCTTTTCTTTTTAAACTTGCTTTATAGGTGGAGGGATGATAATGGGAGGGATAGATCAATTTAAAACATGCTTATTAATTTTTAAGATGAAAGTAGCAAACTTAAAAAACAGTTAATAACACTGCCTATTTTATAGTAATTAGTCATTTGATGATATGTTGTTATTCAGTCAGGTCTCACTGTCTGTGACCCCATTTGGGGTTTACTTGGCAAAGATACTGGACTGATTTGCTATTTCCCTCTCCAGCTCATTTTACAGATGAGGAAACTGAGGCAAAGAGAGTTAAGTGACTTGCCCAGGGTCATACAGCTAATGCGTGTCTAAGGCTGAATTTGAACTTGGATCCTCCTGACTTCAGGTTGGGCCCTCTATCCACTGTGCCACCTAGCTGCCCATTTAATGATATAGAGCTGTAGAATCAGCAGCCTGTAAATGGTGGTAGAAAGTTTTCAATTTTTGTTTAACTTTTTTTTTTTTTATCAGCTGCCTGATTTATTTTAGGCCTAGCATTCTTTCAGGTTCCTAGACCAGTAGACTCTACGCTTATTTGCATGGCTCCTCCTTGAATCCATATATAGATGTGGCCTTTGATAAGAACTTCCAGGCTGCTCTGAACTAATGAATCTCAGCAGTCTCCATATAGGAAAGTTTAGAATCTGGGTCTGACTCTTCCTCCTGAGGCAGTGTTTGAAGGATCCTCCCGTCCTTGGGTGGAAAAGCAATGGATTATAAGCCAATTTGATGAATTTGAGGTAAAGTTCTAGGAATTGAATGTATCACTTTCTTCTGATTCCAGAAATTTTATTGCTGGTTTTGAATTGCACATATAACAATTTTCTGCAGAAACCTGAAAAGTGTATGTATAGCTGTAAAGAGGAATTTATGATACAAAGGTCAATGATTTCTTGCCATCTCCTCTGCCTTCTCATCCACAGCAAAAAGGAATTTATCTCTAGAAATTTAGATTTCAATGAAGATTGGGTTAAGCCTAATATTAGAGAACAATGTGGAAGATTTAGAGGAGGTCACATGGAATCCCTGCTATTGGGGGAGGCTGAGCCAGGTTGATCTCTTGAAGTATGGAGTTTTGAGCTGTAGTAGGGCTAACCCTGATCTTCCAGGGGCAGAGGGCCATTGGGCTGCCTAAGCGTGAGCAAATCAGCCCAGACTGGAAAAACAGACCAGGTTAAAGCTTCCATGCCAATTAGCAGTGGGACTGAGTAGTGATGGGCCACTGTACTGCTAGCCTGGGTGAGATAGAGAGACCTAGTCTCTAAAAAAGAAAAGTTTCTGAGAAGGAACTCACTACCATCAATTTATCATTCTGATTAGTAGTGATTGTTTTGTTATTAAGGTCTTTGCAGCATATGGTTATATGGACTCATTTGCAATGAGATATGTTGAATTCTTCATGGTTCTGGCCCTTGGTGTTGTAAATCTTTAGTTGAGATCATGAAAAATTCTTTGTAATTCTTAAAACATACATGTATCCGTTTAAATGATGATGATGATGATAAGGAGGAGATGATACATTTTGAAACCTAAAGAACATGACAGGAGCTATATAACTAGCCTTTTTTTCAAAATTGTTCATTTTGGTCCAGGTTTTGCCTGCTTCAACTACTAAAGCAGCTTTGGAGACAGATTGGGCTCTGTTTACAGGTTCCCTTCACCACCATCTACTTTTCAAAACATGATGGACTAATTCCAATGTTGGCAGGAATTTTTGAGGATCTTGAGTCACTACTGTAAAAGTCACTATCTACTGGCTAAATGTCCATTTAATCTCTGGCATGTTAGAATCTTGCATCTGGATAAGAGCCATGGAACAAAAACAGTGAGCAGTACATATACTCACAAATAGTTCCATGACCCTTCTTTCTTGCTACATCAGTTGGACCTTTATCCTTAGCTTCTTGTTTATTAAGATCCAGAACACTGTGATTCGAGCCACATCTTTTTCTAATGCCTAATGGTATGGTTTCACCTAGGAAATTGAATCTTTTGGGTTGTGTAGGACTTGTTCCCTAAAGGTACTTCCTAGGCAATTCTAAAGCATGCCATATGTGCATTTGTATGTGTTCAGGGGATTCTCTGACTGTTCATTAGCAATGACAGCAGGTGAGGGGAATTGTAATTTTTCGTCAGAATCCTTACCCTGCATATCTGTGGTTATGGGTGATCATCATATACCTTGGGTGTGAGATGTTTAGGTTTTGAGGGCTCTAAGCCAGCCAACAAGGTCATGAAGTCTACCACTGTGTCAATATGGTGCTTCTGAGTGGTTGTGTCTTTCAATACACACAAAACACTCAGCCAGCTGAAGGAGATGAGCTCAGAGATGTTGGCACGGAGGAAAAGCAGGATCACATTGAGGTCATTGATGGGACAACCCAGCATTTTTCTACTGAGTAGATCAAAAGCTGGTAGCATCTCATAGACAGACAGTAGTCGCTTGTCCCACTGACACAGTCGTGTCAGGTTGTACATTATCACTGGTACCAAGATCAGGTACACTGCTGCACTGGAGAAGCTGATCATCTGGAAGATGGAAAGAGAGGTCAGCCTGCATGTAATCAGATCTGGGACATGAATCTCATCCCGTAGCAGCCCCATTTTGATAGAACAGCTGAACTCCTCTTGGAAGAAGATATTCAGGTGGAAGTATCCGAGGTACAGGCAGGTGATTGAGATGAAGAGGAGCAAGAGGGAATTCCTTAGGAGGTAGGTAGCCACCAGGACATGTGAACGCTGCTTACAGGCAAGGTACCTCTCTAGCAGGGGGAACTCAAAATACCGCTCTTTCCGAGCCCTTGGGGGAAAGAGAGAAAAATGGAAAAAATGCAGAATTAGCCAGAATGTTCAGGGGTTGGCTTTGGAAAGCTTCTTAAATCCCCACCCTATGAAAGCCAAACGGCAATAGTAACAGAATGGGAATTTGGAAAGGGTCATTGCACTTAGTAATGTGTTCTTAGAGCTAGAGTTGTTATTTTGACCCTTTTTTCAAACTTCTCTATTTCTGTCAAGGTCATCATTTTTACTGTTACCCAGGTTTACAACTTTTCCCTCTTACTCTCTGTCACTCTGTGTATCCAGTCAGTCACCAGGTCGTGATTCTACTTGTGTGACATCTCTCACATCCATCCTATTCTCTCTCCTCCTCCTCCTCTCTATCCTAGTTCAGGCCCTTATCAGCTCTCATCTAGACTATGTCTCCATGCCTTTGTTGTCCCTCGTGCCTGGAATGCACTCCCTCTCCTCCATCTTTTATAATCCCTAATTTCCTTCAGAGTTTACCTCAAGTACCACTTTTTGCATGAGGCCTGTCTTGATCCCCCCCAGTTTCTCATGCGTCTCTCACCCAAATTATTTTGTATTTATCTATATGCTTAGACTATACATATATAAATACATACATATATACATAATGCATAAACACATATGCACACACATATATATATATATATGTCTTTCCCCAATAGCATGTGGGCTCCCCAGCTTCTAGCACAGTGCCTGCATGTAGTAGGTACTTAACAAATGCTTGTTGATTGATTACGGTTTGCAGTGTTCCTCCTGACAACCCTGTAGTAGACGATGTATTATTATCCCCATTTTATAGATTAGAAAACTGGGCTCAGATTATGTGATTTACCTAAGGTCTACTATCTACTCTCTATAATTTTAGTATTTTTCTTTTTGTATTATGGTGCTTCACAGGATTTTTTGGGATTTCAGCTTTCTGAGAACATTAAAAATACAACTTTGCTCCCAAGTACCTGGTATAGTGAATTGAACCCTATAAATGATATATCTACCTGTGTTTCTATCTATGTATCTATCTATCTATCTATCTACACACACAAATGTATTAGTGGAATGGCTGATTTTCTTGATCGGGTGGGCTGTATCTAAAAAATAGTAAGATCCTTAGGCAGGAACAAAGTTCATTGGAGTGAACACTGGACAGGAAATCGATAGGACAGCAATATATGGTTTTAGTCCTATATACTTAATGTGATAAAAAAATTAGTATATTCAATCCATTTTTTCCATTCATGCATCAAATATTGTCATCCATCCAGGTCTTCAGTTTACAAGAAAAATGAGATATATTTTCCTCAAAGAGCTTATAGTTGAGTTGGGGAAACAAATTCCACAATGAGGGATGATAGTTGGATAGTGCTCCCCTGGTACCCTGGCAATGTCAGGAGAAAGCAGAGAGGGCCTCCATCATGGGCATGTTGAGTGGACAGTCTGAGGTAAACTTATGGAGAACATGGATGAGAATTGTATGCGATAGGTAGTCATAGATGGTTGCAGTCTACATCATTGAATCTATGAGATCACAGGTCCATGGAGTTTTTGACTGTATAATCGCTGCCAAAATGATTATTAAAGATAGTAAGTGCTACGGGAGTTAAAAAAAAGAGAGCTCAATGTGAACTGGGAAAATAAGGAAAGGTTTTGTGGAGAAGATGGGATCTAAGCTGGGCCCTGAAGAGTGGGTAGGATTTGGATAGGTATAGAGTAGCCATGTGCCTTTATGCAGGAGATACCGCATAAACAAGGTTTTGGAAGTGGAAATGAACATGGCCTGTCCAGGGAACTGAAGAAACTGTTTGGGTAACATGGGAAATGAGATTGGAAGGTAGAGAAGTGCTAGATTATAGCTGACCTCGAAAGGCATTCTGATAGATTGGGATTTTGTTCTATAGGCAGTGGGAAGCTAGCAAAAGTTTTTGGTCAGGGGAGTGAGATGGTGAAAGCAATAATTTGAGGAGATTAATGTTTTCAATATGTTGATCTATAAAATGGGAATACAGTCTTTGTTTTTCCCCTTTATATGTCTTAATGATATGAGGTGTTAAGAAATTTGAACTCCTGGACAAGAAGTACAGTAGAGAATGATGTGATTTTAATTGCATGGAAGTCAAACTTCCTCCGGCCCCTTCTCCCATTCTCATTGGAACTTAGGCTTTTCAGGAGAGAACAGATAAGAATAATACATAGGTTACAGGGTCTGAAGGACAACAAACTCACTTCTCCAGCTCATCCCAGAAAACATCAGAGTCAGAGCTCTTTTGACGGATCTTCAGCATATGCTGCACTAGCCGTATGGAGCGATTATAAGACTTGTCCAATTCACTGATGATGAACAGGAGGTCAGAGCTGAGAGATGGAGCAGCCACATAATTCCATAGCAGAGTTGGTAGGTACATGAGCACAGCCAGAGCCAAGAGGGAATAGGGAAGAACCTGTAGGATGGGAGTCAAACTTCAGTGAGTGTTGGGGAGAAACTCTGAAGTTCTGAAAGTGTCATGAGGTGTGGGGCTTTTTAGAGAAAGAAGCATTGAAGGGATGGATTTTTTCTCTTCTGCCTCTTCCTATATCAAGGGTAGAAATGGAAGAATAAATTATGAGCCAGCGCAGGCCCAAGATTGATGCTATCTCTTAGTGTGGTCAAGGTCAGTGACTCTTGACAGGATCAGGGGAATCCCCTGATCACCAACTATGCTGATAATTTTCAAGAATGGACAATTCCACCATCAGGGAAAGGAGAGTAAAAGAAATTTCCATGGGGCAGCTAGGTGGCTGCCCAGGAGTCAGGAGGACCTGAGTTCAAATGAGGCCTCAGACACTTAATACACTTACTAGCTATGTGACCTTGGGCAAGCCACTTAACCCCAATTGCCCTGCCTTCCCCCCTCCAAAAAAAAAAAGAAATTTCCACAAAGAGAAGTAGGTACTGGAGTTTTGAAGATTTGGTAGGATAATGCTAGGAAAACAGGAGTCAGCATCTCAATCTCCCTCTTCCCCTTTCTTTGATCTCAGTGTCCCCAGTTCTTCATGTCATCAAACATTAAGATTCTACTCATTTTTCAAAGCCCAACTTAAGCTCTCCATATTATAGAATCATAGGGTCACAGACTCTGTTGTTGGAAGTCTTCTACCAGAACAAAAATCCTTTCCACAACACTTCCTTTTATGAAACTTTTCCTGATTATTCCAACCTACAGTGTTCTCTCCATTTTCTGTATTGCCATCTTGCTTCTTGCTCATACCACACAATCTAGCATTCAACAACATATGGCCTTTGATTCATCTCTGGGTATTTCATGTGTGTGTCTTGTTTCCCCAACTAGATTTTTAGTGCTCATGTGTCCCTTATGGCACTTAATCAGTGATGGGTACATAGTAGACACTTGGTAATTCAATTAACTTGAATTGTTGATTCACAGCTTCTGAATGTGTTGAAGGGGAATGGCTAGATCTCAAACTCCTTTTGGAGGAGAGTTTGAAAAAATAGAAGAGAAACCTGTCTTTACTGCAGCTGAATTAAGGGAGAAGTTTTTTTTAGATAAGAAAAGAGGCACATTTTTTTTTCAGTAATGCTGCTTCATGAGGCAAGAGAGGGTTTGAACCAGTGGGCTGGAGTCCTCTCTAACTAGCTTGCTAGAGCCCATTGTAAAAATTTTTCTTTGTCCCTTTTACATCTCAGAAACTGTAGCTACAAATCAGGGTTTGATTTATTGCTTTGTTGATTATCTAGGTTTAAGAAAATATTAATAATGAAGAATAAGCTTAAAAGTAGATGTGCATGCAATTTTTTCCCCTTAGAGAGCCTGGTTGTTAAACATTTTCTAGTGCTTGTGTTGCTCTATAAACACTACTTGAGTGGAGCAGGAGTGTAGTAAAAGGCTCAGGGAATGAAGTCTTCACCTGACTGTAGGTCCAGTGACTGTAGCACATTAATAATAATAATAATAAACAATAATCATAATTGGCATTTATGTAGCACTTTAAGATGTACAAAGTGCTTTACATCCATTATCTCATTTGAGCTTTACTAAATCCTTGGCTAGAATCCCACAGATTCCTATTCTGGCTAAGAGGTACCTTTAATATAGTCCCTGGTTTTGTATGGATGTCAGTGCTATGACATTTTGGGGGCCTCATAAACTCATAAACACAGGATGTTAAGCATAGCCTTTTCCACCTCTACACCTAACAAGTGGACTAGGTCATGATTATTCCTGGACTTGCTGTACCTTGTGGGTCCAGAGGGATTTTGTCTTATAGTTTCCAGCAGCATCCCATTCATGATGTACCAGGGAGTCCCAACAGGAACTGTCAACATAGCCAGCCTGCCTGATGGTGAAATTACTGGGAGAAAAGCAACTGATCCGAGAACCTGTAACAGAAACAGCATTGAAGTAGCATTAAACTACACAGTGAAAGCCTTGGAAATGATATTCTCTGGGAACCACCCCTCAATCATCTTATTACTCCTATTCTTACCTTCCCATTTTCCTTCAATTTAGCTCAATAAACATTCATTTTAAAAAACATTTTTTCAAATAACAAAAATCTATTTTTTCTCCCTAACTCCTCTTCCTTCACTTTGAAACAAAAGAAGAGAAAGCCTTTGTAACAAATATACATAGTCAAGTAAAACAAATTCCCTCATCAGTCATGTCCCCAAAATATGTCGCATTCTGCACCACTCTGTAAGAGATGGATAGCATACTTCACGATCAGTCTTTCAGGATCATGGCTGGTTATTGCATTGATCAGAGTTCTTAATTTTTTCAAAGTTTGTCTTAATGATCAACAAGCATTTATTAAGCACCTACAATGTACCTCTTAGAAGAGATTGTCACACTATGGAATGCCTAGAATTCTGACTCCAAATTGGAGAGGCAAGGTAGTCATGTGGTGGCAAAAGATCCTAATTTTGTGTTTTACCATAATTTCCTGAAGCACAAATGCTTCTATTTTGTCAGTGGAGAAATTGAGACAAAGTGAAGTCGGATACCCCTTTTAGATTCACTAGAGGGGAGCTAGGTGGCACAGTGGAGAGTGTCAGACTTGAGTACGAAGACCTCAGTTGAATTCCTGCCTCAGACACTTACTAGCTGTGTGATCCATTTAACTTCTCTTAGTCTCAGTTTCCTCACCTGTAAAATGGGGATAATGATACTTCACAGGATTGTTATGAGAAAGATCAGATAACATATGCAAAGAGCTCTGCTAAGTCTTAAAGCCCTATATCAAAGCTTGCTATTACTGTACCGTAGAAAGGTGTCGGGACCAGGAATAGAATTCAGGCATCCCAAGCCTTAGCTGTTTGATGTTTTTTGTTAATAGGGGAAAACAAACCAGGTAGGGTAGGGAAATGGCATTGGTGGTGGGGAGGGGAGGGGAGAGGTGCAGGTTTCCCGCAGAGAGAAGGAAATATTTTCCCCTTTCCTATAGCTTTGAGAAGAAATAGCAGCTTACCGGGGGAGAACTCTTGAGCAAATGCCAAGGACATCAGCAACAGGGGGAAGCCCACAGTCACAAACTTGATGATGCGATCGATGGGCAGCTCCAGGCGCAGCCCCTTGAGGTGCCGGCCTTTTCGGTCAGGCAGCAGGGCATCTGAGAGCATGTACTCTGCGGCGGTGTGTGCGAGGGACATGATGCTCTTGAATGGGGGACCTGCAGAGCCGTTGGGAGGGAAACCCAGGGGTACTGAGTAGCAGAAGGCAGCTTCAGGCTGCTGGGCTCTGAGCTGAGCGAGGCAGCAGCCCAGGAATGAACTGTGCCATGAGCAAGGGACTGTTCCGTAAATAACTGGCCAGGACCCAGGGTACTAGCCCAGTACCCAGTTAATTATAGGGAGGCTTGGGGCTTGGGTGTGCCTCTGAGAATGGAGGGTCAGAACAGAATAATAATCTTGTCCCTCTGTGGCTGTCCAGAGCCTGGGTGGGACTTCATGGCTTTATGCAGGCCTCTCATTAATGAGCTATTTTCTGCAGGGCTGCTGGGGGTGGGGAGGGGAGGTATGGGTGATAAAGAGCTATAGGGCCAGTCCCCATCCCCTATATAATTGGTGTGGAATTTGGATGGCATTTGCTTAAATGTGTTGACCACCCTCATTTTGTGGTTTAGGGTGGAGATGGAGCGCCTAGGATCAGCTAGAGTTGGGTATTCCATGTCACTAGCCTGCTTTAATCCAGATATAACTTAAGCTTTGCACGTTTGCTTCCTCCCCTAAGCCAATCATGCTGCATTTGACATTAAAACTATCCTTCCTTTGACTTTTCTGTTGCATCTTTAATTTCTTACTTCAATATTTCAAAAATCTATGATTTTTTTCACTGTGATATAGATTGAAACTCTCCCAAGACTCGATAAACAGTCTTTGAAAGTTATTATGACTGAAAAATTCACAGTCCTATCCACTGTCAACATGGTAATGAGCCTCTATGAACATAGCTGGCCAGTCCTCAGATGATAGTACAAAGGAATGATGGAATGAATGTAACTGAAGGAAGTAGGGAGCTAGAAAATTTTGAGTGGGAATGAGAAAGGAAAAAAACAGGTGTAATTTGAGAGAAAAGACAGGCAGGGAGAAGAATGATTGAGTACTTCTTTTCTAGTTAAGCCAAGTCAATAAACATTTATTAATATTATTATGTGCCGGACACTGTGTTAAATGCTGGGGATATCAAAGTAAGGCCAAAAACTGCCCCCTAAAATCTAATGAAATACCCCAATCCCAAACATTCATTGCTATCAAGGAGTTCTAAGTCTAATGGAGGAGACAACATGCAAACAATTTTGTACAAACAAAATGTATACAGGATAAACTGGAGACAATCTTAAAGGGTTGACACTAGTATTAGGAAGGACGAGGAAAGGCTTTCTATAGAGGGTGGGACTTTAGGTGAGACTTGACAGAAGTGAGAGAAGCCAGAAGTCAGAGGGGAAGAGGGTGGAGAGTTCCACATAAGGGGGGGACTTTTTTCTAAAGCCCAATTCTAAAAGATTTTTAATTCATTACATTATATTTACGATCTTTTTGTTGCATAGTTTTTAATAGTTGTGTCCAACCGATCTACATATATTCATTATAGGATCCTGGATAGTGCAAAATTATTCTAAGATTAGAAAAATAGTACGAATTGTACATAAGCCTGATTCAAACAGAATAGGGATGAAATGTGGGTTTGGAATGGGAATAGAAGAGGGGGTGGTGGTAGAGTTTTCACTTTAATAGCTTTGGAAAATATGTTGTTGAGGACCTGGAGACCAAAAAGGGAAAATTGGGCAGCATGCTATTTTTGGTTGATATGCCATATTTCATGGCTAGAGTTCATGACCAAAAGTCACACAAATTTTGTTTCCTAAACTAAGGTCTTCTCTTCTACATCTTCCCCTCCTTCCACTTCTTTTCTTCCTTTTCTTTTTTCATTAGTTTCTTTTTCCACTTCATTTTCATTTTTTTGTGATTTTTAAAGATTTATTGTTGTTGTTTAGTTGTTTTTCAGTTCTGATTCTTTGTGACCTCCTTTGGGGTTTTCATGGCAGAGTTACCATTGGCAGTGATTTGCCATTTCCTTCTCCAGCTCATTTTACAGATGAGGAAACTGAGGCAGACGGGGTTAAATGACTTGTCCAGGGTCAGACAGGTAGTAAGTGTCTGAGTCTTCCTGACTTTAGGCCTAGTACTCTATCCAATGTGCCACCTCTCTGCTGATTTTTAAGATAGTTCACTTCAAAAACTACATAGGAAAACATGGAGTGCCCTTAACCCAAACAAAAACTTCCCTCACATTCTGATGTTCTCTACCTTTCTACAATCTGCCTGTTCTCTCTGGGTAGCAATTGGGATGGTGACAGGTTTTCTTCCATCATCTTGACTACATAGAAAGAATGGATGGCAGAGGTTCAATCCCTCAGGTGGATTTGGTTCCATTTATCTTCTGCAATAAATTTAAGCAGGCTTTGTCTTTTTCCTGGGCTCTGCTCAGGGTCTTCTTTCTTACAGGATTCTAACATGAAACTTGGAGATTCATTATCCTCTGCACTTTTAGGAATGTGTTTTTTTTCCTCCCCAAGTGTGGAGGGAAAAGAATTCTCTTTTATACTGCATTTTAGATTCTCTTCCAAATTCCAAGTTATGAAGAGATCTGGGGAAAAATCACAGTTGGCAGTTTATGTGACTGTTTACTTTAGTGCTTTGCTATGCTTATCTGAGAGATATGTGTGGAAATGACCAGGTGAGCCCTTATGTTATGCTTCTGGGGGGGGTGGGGATATATAAGTGATATGTTTATAGTCTCTTGGATGAATTTGAGGTTACAGAAGAAAAATAGTCATGGGGAGAGCTGCTCATTCTTCATCCCCATAATTTAAATCTTCTAAGGTCTCCCTTGCTTTCACTTAGAACATGTTCTTTAATCCATAGGTTGAAGAATAGGGGATAATAATGATACTTGCATCAGGACATATTTTTCCTCAAGGTTTTCTGCAAGGCAGCTTTTACCTCTTTGTTCCTCAGGCTATAGATTAGGGGATTTAGCATAGGGATCACTGTGGTGTAAAATACAGAAGCTACATTCTCTTGGGCCAGGGAGCTGGCCGTTGAAGGTTTTAAATACATGAATGCAGTAGACCCATAAAATAGACCAACAGCTGCAATGTGGGAGCTGCAGGTGCTGAAGGCTTTGGACCTGCCTTCAGTGGAGCGGATGCGGAGGATGCTGGAGAGGATGAAAGCATAAGAAACAAGGACTGTTAAGCTGGTTGCTATGATGTTAAATCCAGCCAAAAAGAAAATCACCATCTCAATATCATAGGTGCTGGAGCAGGAAAGTTTCATGAGGGGGAGGATATCACAGAAGTAATGACTGATGAGGAATTTACAATAAGACAATTTCAACATAAGGACTGTCTCTATTGTTGAACCAATGAATCCCATTATATACACCGCAGCTACCAGTAGGGAGCAGATATGATGGGACATGGTGACCTTATAGAGCAGTGGGCTACAGATGGCTACATAACGATCATATGCCATCACTGTCAGCATGTAACACTCAGCAATAACAAATACAAGGAAAAAATAGAGCTGAGTCATGCACCCTGGATAAGAGATTGTGTTTTTCTCCAATACAAAATTTCCTAGCATCTTGGGAGTAATAACAGAAGAGTAGCAGAGGTCAACAAATGACAAATTGCTGAGGAAATAGTACATGGGGGTATGAAGGTTGAAGTTCAGCCCAATGAGTGTGATCATGCCCAGGTTTCCCACCACAGTGATCACGTAGATCCCAAGGAACAGAAAGAAAAGAGGGAGTTGGAATTCTGGACGATCTGTTAATCCTGCAAGGATAAACTCAGTCACTGTCGAGTGATTTTCTGCTGACATTTTCTTCCAAGTAAGGATGGAGAATCTGGGGAATGGAGAGAACCACATTAAGGGATGCTTCTGTTTAGACCCAGCTGAGGGTGGGATAGAGTTGGAAGTTTATAACCCAGGATTTTATTGTACCCATTAGATCTGTCTCCACTTCTTTGCAAGAAACATCTATTTGACTTTATAAAATCTCATGTTCTGTCAATGCCCTTACAAAAGACTTGTTCTGTAGAAAATTTCTTCCAGGTGTTCTGTGCCTGTCTTTTCTCTCTCAGTATTTTATCTCCTCATTGTTTCATCCCTGCATCTCCCTGACTCACTCATTGGCAGAGTCTTTTTTCACAGACAATTTTGGGATATGTTGGAAAAGAAGTATCCCGCTTAGTTCAAGAGATTTCATTTGAAGCAGGCACCTGCAGCCCAGGGGAAAATAGCTAACATTTGTGTCACATATTAGAGTCTACAAAATGCTTTACAGATACTGTCTCATTTTATTTTCACAGCAGCTCTAGAAAGTTACTATTATTCCCTTTTTACAGATGGGGAAACTGAAGCAGACAGTGACTTGCCTATGGTCACATAGCTTGTAAGTATTTAAGGGTGGGACTCAGATCTTCTTGATCCCAGGTCCAACTGTCTATCCACTGCATCACCTAGCTGCTGCCCTCCTTACCTCTGTGGCTTAATTTCCTGTAATTGGAAGGCAGATAGTGGCTGGGTCTGTGTGAAGACAAATATGATTTGAGATGGCATGAAGTGCTGTATTAGAAACAATTTGGCATAATAGAGGGCTAGCCTAGATTCAAATCCTGCCTCTGACAGATCCTAGCTCTGTGACTATGGTCAAACTCATTTACTCTCTCAGTGTCTTAGGCATCTTTCTAAAATAGAAGTCACAGGGGCAGCTAGGTAGTGCCCTGGAGTCAGGAGGACCTGTTTCAACAATCTGGCTAGCAGCTGTTGTGGGGGTGAAAGACCAACACAAGCCCAAGAACAAGAATGCTACCAGCATGCTGCAAAAGCACAGGTTCTTTTGATCTGCTTTAGTAAGGAAAGCAATGTTAAGGGGTTGACAAGCTTACTTTAATTCAGCATACAAATATCATTCACAGTTCAGGGGAAAAGACCAGCACCCTGAACTTCAGAGCAAAATACAAATAAAGTACAAACATGGACAGACAGACCTTGTCTGATTCAAATCCGATACGTAGTTACCAGAGTTTAACAAAGTCCCAACATCTGGGTTACAAGCTGGAGGGATCTTAGCTATAGCTGCCCGGAGTCTCCGCATTAGCACCACCACAAATGAGAGCCCATGCAAATGGCTCTGTCTTCTTTTCTTAAAGCATTTCAGAAGTCATCGAACGTCATCTGAATGACCAGAACTTAGGGTCCTATGATTGGCTCTGGAGTTAGCACCTCCCCTTAGTTAGCCCCACCTTGGGCCCTGCCTTGGTTACCAATCCGCACCCACATAGGTTTTATACCTAACAGGGGTTTGGGCCTAGGGCTTAGCACCTAGTAAGACTCAATGAAATACACTGAATTACTCAAAGGAAACAAAAGCCAAACTCTTCAAGGGCACTTGGGTGAACTGAGTGCTAAGAGCCATTTTGCTTACCAACACAGGACCCGAGTTCAAATCCGGCCTCAGACACTTGACACACTTACTAGCTGTGTGACCTTGGACAAGTCACTTAACCCCAATTGCCGTGCCTTCCCCCCTCCAAAAAAAAACAAAAAAAAATGTAAAATAGAAGTCACAGAGGATTTCATATGTTTCACTGCTGGAGGATGTTTCCACTGAGAGTTTTCTACATAGATGAATATGGAAGTCTAGACCTTTATCCTTCTACTCTTCCCCCCCTCCCCCCCGCCAAGTGATATATGTATACATGTTTGTATACATATCTACATATGTAGATTTAGTTAGATATTTCTCACTACTCTATGTGAGTAACTGAACAAGTTATAAATTCAGTTACTAAATCCCGTTTTAAATCTTACCATCCGTAAATATATTTATGAGAGATGGTTTTTTTGTTTTGTATTTTAGCATTTTTTATATGTCTAGGAAATAAATACCTGTTCTATACCTGATATTGTACATTGAATACCTTTCTACTCCCACTTTTAGGGAAAATCCAAACATAAGCCTAAGCCTAAGCTTTAAATAATTTGTCCCTGGAGTTATGGGGTAAGAATTCAATGAGCCAGAGAGTGTGGGAAAAGGGAGCCCTCTAACCAATCCTCCCTTCCTCCCTGCCCTTAGCCTCCACCCATTAGAGCCTAGAAAAGCGAGATTCAGTCCAGAGGACCTACATGCTTGATCAGAAGGGCCCCTTAATAGAAAATGGACTGGGCACAGTAGCTCTCCCTCATGGGCCCAGCAGTGCTTCCTTAAAGTTATATGTGTACATGTTATCTCTACTGCCCAGACTTCATGCTCTTGTCTTTAAATTTTGTCATCTTATCCCTTGTGCCTAGCACATAGTGCTTAAATAAATGCTTATTGCTTATTACTTTCTATCATTCCTTTGGGCCTAGAAGCCCAAAGCCTGCTATAGACCCCCAGCCTTCTCCTGGTGGGTCCAGTACTAGTTAAACCACTGCTGTCTTCAGCTACCCTGGACTTTTTCATAGACTGAATCTGGTTCATTTCCACCAGTGCTTGTCTAGCCCTTAGAGAAAGGGGGGATCAGGAGAGAGGAGCAGTGGGTTCCTTGGATGACTCTCAATCCTGTCCTTGGCACTGGCACTGGCACTGGCCTTAGGCAACTATTCTTCTGCTTCTGTCTCTATCTTTATCACTACTGCCTCTTGATAGTGAAGAGCTTGAAACAAAGTTGATGCCCACTGATTGGGAGAACAACTAACCAAACTGTGGTACATGAATGCAGTGTGCTGTGCTGTAAGAAATGATGATTATTAAGAATGTGGAGTAGCATGGGAAGACTTACATGTATTGATGCAGAGTGAAGTAAAAAGAACCAGGAAAATAATGTACACAAGAACTACAACAATGTAAATGTAAAGAGCAAAAAAATTATAAATGAATGCTTAATAATTTTAATGACCAAAAAATTTGGCTTAGAAAAAGGAATGAGAAAATTCACCTCTTTTCCCTTCTTTGCAGATATAAGGGGTTCTGGGTAGGGAATATTGCATATACTTTCAGACTCTGCTAATGTTGGTTTTATGATATTTTTCCCTTTTTTGCTTTTATTCTCTTTTATAAAGGATGGCCTTCTGGGTAGAGGCATAGGGGAGGGATATATTTGCAATGGTAGAAATGTAAAACCAAAAGATACCAACATATCTTTTAAAAAAGCTAATTCCCTAAAGTGGTTATTTGATAGAATTAAGTCCTATTTTGATGAATGATGATTTGCATACTTGTTTGTGACCTAAAATTTTCCCAGTGTGCTGAATGCATATTTTAGTTATGTTTACTTAATAAAAATACATGCCTCTTTTCAAATAAAGATTTGTGAGAGTGTGAGTTGTTGGGTACAATCTGCCAAGATGCAGTATGCCAAATCTAAAAGACTTGAAATTTAAGAGACTCACGCAATATGTATAAAGGAAGCATTTGTCCATGAGAAGAATCTTGCTAATTAATCCAGCCAAATGCAACACTAGTTTTAGAATATTGCATGTTCTAATGAACTCTATATTCCAGCCAAATTAGTCTACTCGGTGTCCCCCATATATTCCATTCCAGCTTCCTTTTCCATGTTTTTTGCAGGCTGTTCCCCATGTCTGGAATGCTCTCCTTCTTCAGCTCTGCTTCTAGGAATCCCCGTCTCATTCTAGGGGTCTTTTCTAATTCCTCCAGTTGTTACAGCTTCTTTCTCCCCCCAGAAACTTTGATTTTATTTTGTCTGTCTTGCATTTACTTATAGAGGATGCATGTTGTACCCTCCCAGTAAAATACAATGTTCTTCAGGGCAAGGACTGTCCTACTATTGTTTCTGTATCCTTGATGTCTGGTGCTGTGCATGGCTCATAGTAGATGCTTAATAAATACTTGTTGATTAGTTGACTCAATATAAATTCATTTTGAAACCTTACAGAGGAGCATGGTGATGGATTAGGGGATGCCTTGCTGCATATGATAGAAGCAGAAGAGAGAAAAACAAGTTTAGAGAAAGCTTGGCAAGAGGCCTAATTAAGCCAGACTCTCCCAAGAACATTTAAGGATGGCACTGGAAAGAAGAAAAGAAACAGATGATAAATAGAAAATATCTGTCAGTTACTATGATAAACTACTCCATCTACCAATGACAGGTGAACCGCTATGTTTGGACTCTAACATCATGGTCCTCGTTGTGCTGCATTAGGAAGTAGACATAGCGTTAAAGACAACAAGGATGGGAAGAACAACTGAATTAGACTAAGTGTACATCTAGGAAGTTCATGCTGAGGTGACAGTTTTGAGGATATTAATACATTTCAAAGAGGGGAGGATGGGAAATAATTTGGAAAAAAATCATGCATGCCATTACTTTCTAAAAGGGCAGTTGAGAAAATATCTGTAATTACCTACCATATGTCTACTTTCCCATCTCTAAAAAATATTTGTAGGAATAATCTCTAAGTATAATACAATTTAAAAATCATTAACTGTATAGTTAAGTTCAGGGGGGCCTGAACAATTTGGGAATGAAGAGATCACTTAGCTTGGAGATTCACACAAGGTGTCACCAAGAAAGTGGCATTTGAGCTTGGCCTTGAAGGAAGAAAAGGATGTTGTTGTGCATATGGAGGTGGAAATGAGAGAAAGTCTGTTGCAGGCAGGTGCAAGATGAGGCGGGAGATGAGATCTGGGAAGAGCACATAGATCATTTTGCAAAATATGTCTAGAAAGATAGGCTAGGGGGGGCAGCTAGGTGGCACACTGAGTAGAGCACCAGCCCTGGAGTCAGGAGGACCCGAGTTCAAATCCGGTCTCAGACACTTGACACACTAGCTGTGTGACCTTGGGCAAGTCACTTAACCCCAATTGTCCTGCCTTCCCCCTTCCAAAAAAAAATTAAAAAAAAAGATAGGCCTGAATTAGGTTGTAGAAGACTTTGAATGTCAGGCTAGTTTGTATTTGATCTGATAGATAAAAGGACACCCCTGAAAGTTCTAGAGTAGGAGAGTGACCTGGTCCAATCTGTTTGTGTTTTATAAGACTGTTTTAACAGTGACGAAAAGGGATGAAGTGAACAGGAAAGAGACTGGAGGCAGAGACCAGGTGGGAACAACAGTACAAGTAGTAATGAGGACAGGTAGTGAGGTTCTGAATCAGGGGAGATAACAGTGAAAGTAGAGACAGGTTCAGACCCTACTATATGGAAACAAGAGAGGATGCAAGAGACATAATGGAGGCGGAATTGGCATTTGACAACCAATTGCATGCGTCGGTGAAAGAGAATGAAGAATCTTTGTTTTGCCTGGGTTCAAACCTGAAACTCCAACTCAACATCTGCCTTATCTGTTCCAACCCATTTTGAGAAATCTACTTGCGTCTCTAATTTGCAACACTAAGAGCATGGTGTGTGTATGTATAATGTAGATATAGAAGAGTAGCCTTAGTTACTGAAATATCCAAATATGCTCATGTCCAAGAGAGGGAGAAGGTTTGCAGTCCAGAATTGCCATTTCCATTAAAAAAAGCCCTTTTTCTGCATTGATAGGATCTATATGGTTTTCAGGGGAGTGGAACTTTAATTCTGGAAGATTTTTTAGCTGAGAGTAAGAACTGTGTTGGTTTCTATTCCCAGTGCCTAGCATAATATTGTATAGTGTTTTCCCTTGAACTGTATTCAAATTAGCTGCTTAGATTTCATGCTTAGCACTCTCTTTGGACTTGAGGTCCCAATACCTTAGTGAAACAATATTTTCCTCTTTTGGGGACATATATTTTCCAATTGAAACAGAGGATGGGAAATGGGAACTAGGGATTATGCAGTGATATTGAACTGAAAGGTGAACCCTGAAAGCCACAGGAAACATAATTTCATCCTTAGTGGTCTTTTGGCAATTAGTATCAGTAGTTCCTGCAAAATTTTGTTGGGCCCTGAAATCCATATACATGTAATAAGATTTTAAAGAAAAGTTTCCTGTGTCACATAAAAATGCTGTCATGGGTATGGGCAGGCTATTGTCTTCTATGTATCAGTGCTAAATAACTGTTTGCTTTACTAAAGATTGTTCCACTAAAATCTTACTTACTGTGGTGCTACTTCTTGGTGTAGAGGTGACCCCAAGATATTGAAAGTTCTGCCAGCACAAGGAGTTTTGGCAGATCCCATAAAGCTAGAGTAGTTTTGAGAATGAGGTAGTATTAAACTGTGCTTGTGTCTGTCATCTGACGATAAGCAGAGAGGTTAATCACTATAAGGTAGATGTCACAACCCCTTAAAGATCATCAACTAAGGAATGGAGAGGTTGGGATCTGTGTTGAGTGATGCCTGATCCAATAACATCTGGAATCTTTTATTGAGTAAGAATAACCATGCTAAAGAACAAAAGCAATTAGTAGCAGGCATCTTAGCCCAAGGAAGGAAACCCAGTTCCAGCTGAGCAGGCAGGACCTAGGTTGTGGCCATGGCAGCAGGCAAAAGGCAAGGGTGAGGGGTCAGTGAATTGAGAGAATTCTGGGGTTTTAGGAGTCAAGGTAGATTTACTGCTTGAAAGTCAGAGTAAATTAGAAGAGTGGTTTAGTCTTAGGAAAGATGAAAACCTGGAGAATCTAATGAAACCTGATAGTTTCTTGGGACTAAAGGAGCTTAGGGAAAGCAGCTGGGTGGAACTAGAAATAATATAGACTAAATGTAAGGTTGTGAAAGGAAGGACCTAGCTTGGCAACTGCATAGTCCTGCTATGTAGCCTATGGGCTTTCTATGACAAAACCAAAACCCCGAAACTTTCTGTTTATGAAACTCAAGTTCTTTTAAAATGTACTTTTAAGGCAGTTGAGGCAGATAGATGGCATAGTGGTTAGATTGTTAGACTTGGAGTCAGGACAACTTTATCAATTCCTGCCTCTAATTTTCAATTTTTATAGTTTTTGTTTCCCAGCTATATGACTTTAGGCAAGTAACTTAACGTATCTTTGCCCCAGTTTTCTCTACTATAAAATGGGGATAACAATAGCAAATACCTTGCAGGGCTGTTGTGAGGATCAAATGAGATAACATTTGTATAAAAATTGCTTAGCATAGTACCTGGCTCAGTAGACACTGTATGGAAATGGTTTTCCTCTTCTTTTTCCCTTTCCCCTTAATAGAAAGTTCTTTATATCAGAGGTTGGGCTATAAAAATTAGAAAAGACCTACAGTAATAAAGGACCCTGAAATACGTAGATCATAGTAATTGGTTTACCAGGAGACTGATCATATGTAGGAGGAAGCTAGAGGACTTCTCTTCAAATTTAAGAAGCAAATGCCATTACAGGCTCTGTTTATGTGGGCCAGAAGTATTTTGCAATGATGTGATTTTTCGTTTTCTTTCTGCTTTCCCATTTTGTGAGAGGAAGATGGGAAAGAACATAAAGCATGAAAGAACAGAGTCTTATGACTGATAAGTTATAAGCAGCAATCAATCCGGTTGCTTCAATCATTGTGATGATCAAATGGCAAATGGAAGCTACCCATGAGGACATTTGACAGCACTCCTGACTAGAGATCCTGGACTTCTGGGCAAACGTGTCCTATTTAAGTCTGGTGCTGAAAACAGGGCTATGTTAAGTAGTAATTCAGAAGAGTGAGAAGCTAGAGTATGTGTAAGTGTTTACATTGCATGGTATAATGGAAAGTCATTAGTTTTAATAATATTAGCTAGCACTTATATAACACTTTGAGGTTTGCAAAGTACTTTGCAAATATTATCTCTTTGATCCACACAACTCTGTGAGGTAGGTGCTATTATTATCCTGTTTTACAAATGGGGAAACTAAGGTTGAGAGAGGTTAAATACTTGACCAAAGTCACACAGGTAGAAAGTGTCTGAGGCAGGATTTGAACTCAGGTCTTCCTTACTCCAAGGCCAGTTCTCCATCAGCTGTACCACGTCCCTGCTTTAGGTGACAAGAACTGCCAGAAAAACTTGAAAGCAGTTTGGCAGGAAACAGGTTTAGATCAACATCTTACCTCATATGCTACAATAAATTTCAAGTGGTTATGTGTCCCAAATATAAAATGTCACATTGTGAAAAGTGAGAGGAGAATAGAAGGAGGCCTCTTGTATAACCTATGGCCAGGGTAAGATTTTTTAATTCACAAGGTTTAAAAAATAATTTTTGAGGGCAGTGGGGTACAGACCTGTGATTTCTTTGGTGGTGATCATAATACAGTTTTAACTACATAAAATTAAAAATCTTTTCCATGAACAAAATCAGTTCACCTAGGATTAGAAAGGAAACTCTCAAAAGAGAAAAAAAATCCTTGCACCAAATGTCTCTGATAAGGATCCAATATGCTAGATATATAGGGAATTAACGAATATGAGAGGCAGTACTGCCAGTGGATAGAGAACTACTCTCAGAATCAGGAAGACTTGACTTTAAGTTCCTCTTATGACATATACTAATTATGTGACCCTGGGAAGTAACTTCTTGGTTTCCCATTCAACCCTCTAAGTTGCAGAGCAAATGCTGATCTGCAGTGGTAGAAGAATTTTCCTCACTGGGGAGTTCCCAATGCCAAGGAAATCATAATTCCAGTCCCCAAATCCCCACAACTGTATGACCAAGAGCCATTCTCCAAAAGATAAGTGGTCAAAGAATAGGAACAAGAAAATTGTTCTTTTTAAAAAAACTGAAAGCTATGAAAGAATATCCCAAAGAATGAATAAGAGAAATATAAATTAAAACAACTCTAAAGCTTCATCTCACATTTAGCAAATTGCCAAATATGAACAAAGAAGAAACTAGTCAACATTAAAGGAGTTGTAGCTAAGGTAAGCAAACTAATACACTGTTAGTGGAGCTGTGAATTGGTCCAGCCATTCTGGAGAATAACTTGGAATTATGTGATAAAAGTCACTAAACTCTTCACATACCTTGATCCCACTACTGGGCCTATTCCCTAAGGAAGTCAAAGACAGAAGGAGAGGTTCCATATATATGAAAATGTTAATTATCATACTTTTGTAATAGCAAAAACAAACACCTGGAAAAAAGTAAAAGGAGAAGTGAAGATGGGAGAGGAATGGAGGTAAGGGAAGGGAATTAAGGGCAGAAAAGGGGAAGGTAGAGTAAATGAGAAGAGAAAAAAATGTAGAAATAGATGGAGGCTGAGAAAAGTCACTTCATATATTCCATTACCATCAATTCAAGGTACTTGAAGAAAGATAGCAAGACCTTTCAACTGCTCTGAACCTTCTTGTCTACTATATGTTTACCATTAATGTTGTTTGGGGGAAGCTTTGTGGGACAAAGGCCTAACTTTTATATCCAAATAGAAGAAGTAAATAACAATTCAATAAAATTGGGTTAGTATAGCAAGAACATATTATATCAAGTGTCAATGATCTTACCTTGGACTTGCACCAGTAATATTAGCCAAGCTTCGGACGGTTAGGACTGAACTGTTGGCAATGCAGTAATCAGGATTAGATGGAGAAAAAAAATCTTATATTTCTTTCTTAAAATTAGGGAAAGGGAAGACAGTATAGAAGGAAGAAAAAGCATGTAATTAAATTTTGCATATCTAGGCCTGTATAGTACAAAAACAGGACTGGTGGAGTATATTTTCCTTTCTGTTACCAATGCTGCTTGAAACTAGAATTAAATATACACTGAAGAAAGATGGAATTTAGACATTTTTTCCCACTCAGGCCTAGGAATTTTAGGGATCCCTTGGTTCCTATGTTGAATACTTATTTTTATCTAGTTCTTTCTGTTCGGAGGAATCAGATACCCAGGGCCATCGAGAAAAATAGATTCCTGAGATTAGGGTTTTGACCTACGTGTAAGTATCTTTGCTCTTATATTACTGAGCTCTGTATCTGAATAGAAATCCACGGATAGAAGTTCTCCTGGGAGCCCATCACCCCAGAGACTAGGTTCCTTAAGGGAAAAGCAATTAGAGTTTGCATTTATAGCCTGTACTGTGAAGTTCCTGCTAAGTCTTCAGATCGTTAACATTCCTTTTCAGAGCTCTGAGCCTTATTTCTGATCATTCTTGGCTTCGGTATTGAGATAAATATTTACCTTTATAAGCACTGTCACTATCATCATTACAGTAATATCAAAATTACCATTGTTATCAAGATAATTTTCATCCAACCAGTATTCCATGTAATCACATTTTTTTAGGCAATTGAGGTTAAGTGACTTGTCCAGGGTCACATAGCTAGTAAGTGTCTAAGGGCAGATTTGAACTCAGGTCCTCCAAATGCCAGGGCCAGTGCTCTATCAACTGCACTATCTAGCTGCCCCCAGAATCATCTTTTCAAGGAGTCAGCCTGATAGTAGCGGATCCATACCTGGCCACAGAATCTGGAAGGCCATGGTTCAAGTTCCATCTCTGACACATACTGACAATGTGATCCCACACAAATCACTTAACCTCTTAATGCCTCAGGCAACTCCCTAAGACTATAGGGTGCAGAAACTGGGCTAATTCCTATTAACAGAGTGCATTTCCTCACTGGGAATCTCCTACATGGATGGATTGAGTCCAAAAAAAAAGTATTCTGTTACTCAGAATTTAGACTCAAACTTTTGATTCTAGCAAATATGCAAATCAGAGACAATTTCAAAGTAACTTGAAGTGTCAGTGACTTTCTGCTTCCTTCTTCATTGTTCCTTTAACTCCCATGATTCCCTGCCATAAGATGTGAATTGAAACCTCAAAGTTGTTCCAGTTTACAATTTTAATTCTTATTGGTGTTTTGAAGCAATTTTTCCCAAGATTTTTAATAGTTTACCTTCATCTTTGGAAGCTATTTCTTATAACTTTTGACTACTTATCCATTAAATAATAGCTTTTGATCTTATATATTCGTGTAAATTCCTGGTGCATGTTAGATATCGTACCCTTTTCTGAGATAATTATGCAAAGATTTTTCCTTCTTATCATAGTTGCATTGATTTTGTTTTGTTCAAAAGATTTTCAGTTTCATGTCATTAAAATTACCTATTTTTTTGTGAACTTTTCTATTATTTGCTTGGTTAAGTGACTTATTACTATTATTATTATCATTATTAGTATAGCAGTGATAGTTATGAAGCGTAGCCTTTCTAGATGACAGACAAGAAGACAAGAAACTCTCTCAGAGACATATTTCAGTAGTAATACAATGCAACCCTAACTTTTTGGACTGTGTTTCTTTTTTGCTTTCCCTCTTTTTCTACTCCAGATCTGTTCCCCTTTCCTCAGTGGCACAAGATTCTGGAAGAAATAGTTTTCCATTTGTTGCGAAAGATTAAGAATGATTTTGTTGCATAGGTTTCCATGATGGTTTTTATTAGTGTGGTTGAGTTAAATCTTTTATTATTTGACTTCTGGTGACTGATCCATCCTGTGAATAGAGTTGGATGAGGGTTTTGATTGGGACTGTATTTTGTTTCTTTCTACATCATGACTGAGTATAGTGTGGGCATTACCTAGGGTAAAGAAAAAGACCACTGTAACATGATGATTGGTAGAAGGAAGTGGGTATATTTAGCCTGGAGAAGACAAAGGTAGAAATCATAATAAATATTCTCAAGTACTTGAAGGGCTATCATATGGAAAAGGACCTGTTCTTCTTGGCTTCCAAGACAGAACAAGTAATGCAATGTGGGTGATAGGTTCAGGGAAACAGAGTTTGGCTAAAAATAAGGAAAAATTTACCAACAATTAGAGCTATACATAATGGAATGAGCTACTTTGGAGGGTACTGGGTTTTCACTCACTGAAGTTCTTAAGACATAAAGCTGGATAACCACTTGCTGCATATGTTATTGAAAAGATTCCTCTTCATGTATGGGCTGGATGAATTTTTAGGTCTCTTCCAACTCTGAGATTCTGCAACTCATATTTTTTCCCCAAATAATACCTTCTTCCCAAACTTTCCTATTCCTGTAGAGGGTACCATCATATTTTCAGTTGTGCAGATTACCTCTTGCCTATACTGTCTCAATAGCCTTCTAAATTGTTCTCCTTGCATGAAGCCTCTCCCATTCCAACCTATCCTTTATTCAGGTGCCATGAAGAATAGATCTGACCATATCCTTCTCTTACTTGATGAACTCCAGACGTTCCCTAGTATCTCCAGGATCAAAAATAAAATGTCTGGCATTTAAATCCCTTTACAACTTGGTTCCTTTCTAACTTTTGAGTATTTTTTAAAACTTTATTCCTCTTCATATAGTAGTTACATTGGCCCATTCTGTTCCTCATATGTGACATTCCATCTACCAACTTGATGCATTTGCACTAGGTCCTTCACATTCCTGGGACCCTGCCCCTCTTCACCTTTGTTTCTTGGTTTTCTTGTCCTTAAAGGTTTGGTTCAAGTCCCACTTTCTGAAAGAGGCCTTTCCCCATCCTTCCTCATTCCCCTGAGATTACTTTCCATTTATCCTATATATAACTTTCATGTACGTAGTTATTTGCATGTTGCCATGTTCCCCATTGCATTGTGAACTCCTTGAGGTCAGGCACTGTGGTTTTCCTTCCTTTATATTCTCAGAGCTTAGGAAAATGATTGGTACATAGTAAGTGCTTAATAAATGTTTGTTGATTGATAGGCCAATGGATTTGAACATATACAATGCACATACTTACAATGATAATTATTATAAGAGGTACAAAGAAGAACAGAACATAAGCCTTGCCTTCAAAGTTCTTGCAGTCTAGTGGAAAGAGATAAGACATAAATAACTACAATACAAGGTAGAATGTGCAAGTTCAATAGAAGAGATACTGAGTTCAGTGGTCAGCAATCAATGACATCATCAGCAAGGTGATTATCTGTCATCATCCTCATTACTACCATTATCATTATTATAGCCAAGATTATTATCAAGGAATTTAATTATTTTTTTTCTGAGGTTAGAAAGGGAAAAATGATTCTTGTTGATATAACTGAGGCCAGGAAGGGTGATTTACAATGTGATATTAATTTTCTTAAACATTACTGAGTCTGTGACTATGCCCATTAACATGGCTATTCCTTCTATTGCTGCAAATTGCAACCTTTCCTCATTCTGTGGAGTTCTAATATACATTCTCCCATAAAACTTCAACAGAAGATTTACCTAACATGCTGGAGAACTTTTTGTAGATCTTTTCACATTAAATAATATCAGTTCAGTACCTATACTATATATCTCTAGCAATGTCACTAGCCCACCTTCTTTTCCAAGTATTTTCTGGATGATATTCCTTAAATTACTTTGTTTATAGTTCATCATTGGTTATATACCGCAGCCACTTGTGCCCATCATGTGTCTCTATGTTACCTTTTGGTCACCTACAACTTTGATTTTTCAGAGATTGTGGCATTCAACCATCCAAAATGACTTGAGAACAAAAGGCAATAAACAACAAAAACAATGATTCAGAGAATATTTTTCTTATTTTTTTTCTTCCAGGGAACAACTTAAAATCATTAAAAGAATGGCAAAATTTGCCAAATGAAATTCAGCCTACTCTCTTCCTTCTTTTTGATTCTTGTCCCAGTTCATTGTCCATCTGTGATGCTCATCCAAGACATATGCACTGATGGGCTAACTTAATGGACTGCTCATTCCCCCATATGTTATAGTCTGGATAATAGCCACTTTTGGCTATTCAGTTTTTTCTCATATCAGGTTGATTTCTTTTGGACAATCATGGAAGTCATTGAAGAGGCCTTGTAAAGCTCTAAAATGTGATATTATACACAAATAGTATCATCAGGAGGATCTAGCCATCTATAAGGAATCACTGTTCCATTTACATTCTTTGAAAGACACTCTTGTAAAGCCAATCACGGCAGCACACTTGAGGACTGCTGCTGTGAATGATTTTAAGGGTCTAATCGCATAGTATAATGAACTCTCTATTCAGAACTAAACATTGTTCAGGGAACTAAAGCATAGCATTTACAACAACATAACATAATAACTTATTACTAAGGTGGCCACACAGTCTTAATAAACATATAATTCAGTATATCTTATAGCATTTCTCAGAATATCCACAGCAGCATATATCATCGCATTCAGTAGCATTTGCCAAAATACTTGTTTACACAAGCAGGGGGTCCCAGGCCAGGTCTTCCCTAACACAACATATCATCCCTAAGGGGTAGCAAAAAATACAAACACCATTCACCCCTAGGTCACAGCAAGTTACAATCTCCTTAGTCAATACAGAGTGTCCTAGTAAAGTCCTCTTTTATCTTGACTGGAGGCCCCAGTAGCAGGGGATTATAAGTGAACACTACTGTGATTGGCATTTTAATGAGGGATTGAGCCATTTAGGGGGATTAGAAAAACCTTCTTCTAGAAGGTAGGATTTTGTCTGATATTTGAAGGAAGCAAGAAAATCTAGGAGGTGGAGACAAGGAGGGAGAGACTAAAGATAATTGCAGCTTTTTTAATCAACATTCATTGCAAAAGATTGAAGGGCAGAGAAATTCTGTGAAAATTGGTAAGACTTTTTAAATTAAATCAGCATATACTTTAATACTGAGTGACTTTAATACAAGGGTGGGCATAGGGAGGGATGGTAACAATATACTGGAAAATATGGTTCAGGAGAAAGAAACAAGAAAGGCCAAAGGCATGTAGACTGTATAAAAGTGTTACACCTATATATCATAAATATTTTATTCAAGTAGGGAGTTAGAAGAGGTGCTGGAGATGGTGAAAATGAAATTTATTATAACAACACTGAAAATGAAATTATATTCTGAATACTGGAAATGATTGGTTGGAGCTACTTCTGAATTAGATGTTTGTTTATAGTCAGATTATTGACTTGTTAGCTCTAGAGCTAGAGGGAACCTCATTCCCTAGACAGGTGAGGAATTTAAGGCTCACAGGGATTAAGTGACTTTTCTAATGTTATGTACATAGTAAGTAAAAATCTGGGATTTAAACTCAAGTACTCTGACTCCCAGACCATCACTCCCACACTGTACCATTGTGCTTCTAAAATGTTATAATTCTACTTCACTTGCTCGTAAGGCCTGTGTGTGTGAGCATACACTTGTATGCTCTGTTCTGTTTGGGTGGAGTGAAGCAGAAGTCTAGGTCTCAGTTGAAAGCCTTACATTTGGGATTCAGCTACATACCATAGTTACTGTAATGAGCCCAACTACTATTCTTAATCCCTTGTGTATATGATACACTACTGGGGACCAATAATTCATCAGTGTTTTCATCACTTAAAGTGGGCCCGTAAGACAGGCTTTCCTTTCGACTTGGGGAAAAGGAAGTCCTTGTTGATTAATTAAAAGTTATGCTTTCTATAGTAGCCTTAGAGGGCTCTTCAAGTGATGATGCAAGAGCCAAGAAAAGTTTCTCTGTGTTTATGTCACTTCCAATTCTGCTGCCATAGGGATTTCATTTTCAGAAGAGTTGAACCAGCATCTCGTTGAAGTCCTGTTAATCCTTTTAATGAGTGCTAACTCAAATGTAAAAAGAGAAAATTCTGCAGAGAGAAAAACTATGCCCAGTGAGAAGTTGCAGGAATATAGCTTTTAGATCAATATAATGAAGGACTTTTTAGCAATTAGAGCTGACCAAAAATGTAATGGGCTGCTTTGTAAGATAAGTTTTCTGTCACCTAATTTTTTTTTAGGAGGTTGGTTAGCCATTTTGTGAGGGATTCTTGAACCAGGAAAGGTGAAAAGTCCGTTTTCTTTGTTCATCTGTAACTATCTCCTTAGTTCAGGTCCTCTTCACCTCTCTTCTTAATTATTACAGTACTCTCCTAGTTGATCTTCTTGCCGCAAGTCTCTCTCCACTCCAGTCTACCTTCAACACTGCTGCTAAAGTGATTTTCTTTAAGTTCAGATTGGACCATGTTACTCCTCTATTTAATGAACACAAGGCTTTTCTATTGCCTGCAGAAAAAATTTTTGTCTTTAGTTTTTAAAACCTTAAATAATCGGGCCTTCACCTATTTTTGCAGCCCCATTGTGCGTTACTCTCCCCCCCTGCTCTCTGTGATCAGGCCAAACTAGCCTTATCTCTGTACCTGACACACGATACAGTATTCTATCTTACATCTCTGTTTCTTTGCACTTGCCATCCTCAATGCTTGGAAGGTATTTCTTCCTCCTATCTTCTTCACAGACTCCACCTTTTCCTTCAAGATACAGCTCACCACCTTCTATATATAGCCTGATCCCCCCAACTGCTAGTGCCCTCTTACTCAAGCTACTTTATATTTAACTACTTTGTATTTAGTTGTATTTGTTAACTTGATGTTGATGCTATATATATATTTATGTATATTTGTTGTCTCCTTCTTTAGAATGTATGTTTCTGTGAGTAGGGTTTGTCTCATTCTTTTTAAATGTGTTTATGTGTTTAAATGTGTATATATATATATATATAAAACATTTTATTATATATTATTACATATGTTATATCCCCTGAGCATAGCACTCATTTTAAAATTTATTCAGCTACCTGAGAAAATGGTTCAAATTAAATATAACTCTTGGAACTTACGGAACGCAGAAGTATATTGGACACTTCAGAGGAACTAGTTTCAAATTCCAACTCTATTACTCCCTGTGTGATATTGGACAAGTCATTTAACCTCTCTGGCCTCAGCTACCTCTTTTGTAAAATGAGGGGGATGGACTCAGATGACCTCTAATGTCCGTTTCAGGTCCAGATCTGTAAAGCTTTGTAAATTGAAGGGGACCTCATTGGGGCCCTCTAGGTCAACTAGACCATCTTCCTTCCTAGTATAGGAATCCCTTCCATCACATCACTAAGTGCTTATTTATGCTGTCCTTGAAAACTTTCATTGATGAGTGTGTGTGTGTGTGTGTGTGTGTGTGTGTGTGTGTGTCTGTGAGAGAGAGAGACAGAGACAGAGATTGAGGAGAGGGACTTGGGAGGAGAGACGGGGGCAAGAAGAGAGAGAGAGAGAGAGAGAGAGAGAGAGAGAGAGAGAGAGAGAGGGCAGAGAGAGAGAGAGGGCAGAGAGCAGAGACTCATACACAGAGACAGAGAAACAGAGTCAGAGACAGACAGACAAACACACACACAGAGACAGAGAAATAGAGATTGGGTGGAGTGGGAATCTATCTCCAAAGGCAATTATTTTACTTTTAGATTGCCACCTGTGAGGAGTCTGAGCTGCCTGAATGGGGACTCAGTCAGGTGGGTAACTCAGCTTGACATCTCTCCTTCTCCTCTCCACAGGGAGGTAAATTTTGATGGCTGGAAGCTCCCCAGTTAATTTGGAGTTTACTGGCTAGATTCCTTCCTTCCTTCCTTCCTTCCTTCCTTCCTTCCTTCCTTCCTTCCTTCCTTCCTTCCTTCCTTCCTTCCTTCCTTCCTTCCTTCCTTCCTTCTTCCTTCTTTCCTTCCTTCCTTCCTTCCTCCCTCCCTCTCTCTCTCCTTCCCTTCCTTCCTTCGTTCCTTCGTTCCTTCGTTCCTTCCTTCCTTCCTTCCTTCTTCCTTCCTTCCTTCCTTCCTTCCTTCTTTCCTTCCTCTCTGAAACTGATAGATTGGACTACAATAGGTACCCGCCTGAGCTCCACTTAATGACTGTAATTTGGGCCCTCCTGGCTCACAGTGAATGTCAATCGGAACTGTTTCTCTTTAGACTAGCAATCCTGAGGCTCTTCCCCTCCCAGTGTGATTTTTTTTCTCTTTTTTCTCATTAAAGGGGCCAGACCTTGATTCACTTCTTGAAGAGGCCTCTTCACTGAATGGGCTTTACCTAATTCAAAGTGAGAACCTGAAAAGGCCTTAGCCTGAAAGGGCCCTGAGTCTCCCATTGCATCCTGGGCCAACTCCAGTTATCCTGATGAATATCAGGCCACTGGAACCAGATGGCTTTGGAGGAGAAAGTGAGGCTGGTGACCTTGCACAGCCCTCTGTCACTCAAATCGAAGTCAGCTGCAAGTCATGTCATCATTTTCCTGATGTCATGGTCCTCTTCGAAAATGCAGGATGAATACAAGCTCAAATTGTTAGAAAATCACCTATTTGGAGTTGTAATCAAACCTTTTCCTTTCTCATTCCTTCCATCTTCTTGTACTCACTGAGAACTAGCTCCTTTATGATGATACGGTCTTCTTGCCCTTGCTTTCCAGCCCTGGCTTCATTTTCACTCATATCCCCCTACTCATTGGTTGGAGAATTGGAATATTTCTTGCTCCCTGTTTCCACTTCTAGCCTCTCCTTTTACTGCTATCACTCAGTAACCTATCCTCTTTAGAGTTTTACTCAATGCCACCCAATTACCACCCAGTCAAGATTCTGGTAGCTCTATCTACTGGCTTCCAGGACACTCTCCCACTTTCCTCAATGTTTTTAGTGCCTGGACCACAGTCCATTCTTCCAAACTCCTGCCCTTGTACTAGGAGACTTCAGTCTACATCCTGATAGTCCCTTAAATACTCTTACCTACTAATTCTTCAACTTACTCATTTCACATGACTTACTCTTCCACTAATTCAGCCACAAACAGAAACGATCATACTCTTGATCTTGCCATTACCTATAAGTGTTCCAATTCCATGTACATGAACTCTGAAATTCCCTTATCTGATCACAGTCTGTCATTCCATCTCTTCCTCTGCCTTGCAGCCTCACACCTTGTACTTCATCCTTAACCTGCCTTCCAAACCCTACACTCCTCAGTTCTTCCCCAGATTGTTATCCCTGCACTGACTACACGCTCCTCCCTTCCCCATCTTGACCCCTGGGTGAACCAGTTCAATTCCACACTGTCCTCTTCTCTAAATTTCCTTGCCCCTTTATCCTTCCTATTGCTGATCTCATCTATCAAGCTTCAGCATTGACTATTCCTACCACCTACTGCCTTCACGTCTACACACAGTGAAGCTGAAAGAAGCCAAGGAAAATCATGAAAGGATACTGACTGGGTCTACTACAAATTTATGTTAAATAGCCTCAACTGGGTCCTCATTGTGGCAAGGCAATACTTTTATACCTCTCTAATTGATCCACTGCAGCATCTTATCCAAACCTTTTCAACCATCCTCACATTTCCCATGGTTTCCTTCCCCTCACCTCTCAGGTGAGAATGTTTCCTCATATTTTGCTAAAAAAAACTGAGGCTATTCCAAGAGCCCCCTCTTCTCTCCTCCTCATCTCATATCACTTATTCTGATTCCACAATCTGCCCCCAAAGATAGACTTTTAGAGGCAATCCATGTTACTCTAGCTTTTGCCCCAGGATAGGCTGCCACTTGAGTAGAATTCCTGAGGCACTCTACAGTCTGTTTCAAGGCAGGAGACCAAAAGATACCACTACCTTTTGTCCCCCAAAGACCATCTTCAAGAAGCAACACTGGGGAGTCTAGTGCTTTCTCCAGGGTAAGAAGGTGGGAAGTCATGGGACTTCAGGCTATGCTCACACTTGCTGTGGAGATGAAGGATAATTGACTCAAGGATACTCTAGATGAGGCAAATCATTGACACTCTCCCTCTTTCCTTCTTAACTTACCAGGTAGTTTCCCCATCTAAACTACTTGTTACATTTTCTTACATGGATAAAATAATGGGATTGGATAGTACAGATGGGAAATAAGGGAGAGTATTGTATGGTTCCACAATGTGTGTGTTTTTTTCCTACTTGAATCTACTTAGAGATTTCTCTAGGTATCCAGTCACTCCTACTTGACAGTTCTGTCTTCTGCAATATACATACTGGGGTTGAAAAGATTTATGAAATGATGGTACTAATGTCATTGTGTAAAAGAATGCACATCTGTCGTAGTGGAATTACCATAAACTATCAGTAGCTACTGAAAGCATGGTTTTAAGGAGGATATCTCCAAGGTCAGAAAAATTGTTAGTAGAAAAAATTTGCGAAATTGTAACAATATTTGTGATAGGCCTAGAAATAGATTTAATTTATGAGCTTTTTCTTAGGGAAATTTACTTTAAACTGAAAAAATGAATGGTATTTTGTCATTGCTGGTTTCTGTGATGAGGCAGATGAGGGGAGCAAAGAGATAAAGGTAGAAGTAGGGAGTTGGGACATTCTGTGCTCAGCTTAATAAACAGAAGTTTACCCAATCTCATTTGAAAACACTTTTGTATGTGGACTTTACTTTTATTTTCAGTAAAAGTTATGTTAGCTGAAAAAACTACCACAGCCACAAACTATTACTAAGCCACAAACTATAGAGCCGTGTGTGGTTCTGGTAACATAAGACCATTCCCTCAGAAGCAATGACTCTGAACAGTACACATAGATTATTGAGACCCATCAAATAGACTGTGTTTTACAGGGAAGGTGGAGAACAAGACAACCCTATTCTGAGCCAGTAATAGAAATATTTATTCTTGGATAGGGTACATGGAAATCATAGAGCAGAAGAAAGAGTTGACTATGTGAAGGAATCCCGTTTTCTGTTTGTGTAAATTGTATGTTTTTATGATGGTATTTTGAGATAAGCGGAGAGGACATGTGTGTGATATAGTAAACCTTTCAGTGTTTCCTTTGCGAGGGGAAATTAAGCTGAATGATTTAAACAGTCTTGGTACATCTTTACAAATGTGGCAGGATCTTGGTAGCCTGAAGTTATGATTCTATAGGCCAATGGGAGGAGCCAGAATGGTTGTCAATTTTGAAAGGGAAAAGAAGCCTGAGATTTATGTCAAACACCTGGTTAGTGAAAGGATGTACCAGGTTTGCTACAAGAGTAATATGATGTGGTCTTGTCATGTACAGGCCAGATGTTAGATGAGAGGATGGGGATTTTTTGAGGGGAAATTCTGGTCATGGCTGGGTTTGGGTACTTTAGGATAAAGTTCCTAAACTTTGGAATTAGGTAATTCATCTTCTGTTCAGGGTTATTTTGCTTTACTTTTCTGAAGTTTAAGCAATGATTTAAAAAAAATCCAACCATGGTCTCGTTTCACTAGTACATAAAGGAAAAAGAAAGGGGGTGCTCATCCAATCTAGGGCATGCATAAGATAGGCTGGTGGTAGTGGTACAAAGATAGAGAAATGGCCCTCTCACAGTGGCTTTGAGGTTCTTCCAAGTAAAGGACAAATATGCAATAGAAATCTTGTAGCAAGAAGAAATGGACAGGAAGTTCCCTCATTTGGTTTTGAGTCTAGTCAGTTTTGTTTCTTGTCTGCTGTACCACTTGCACCAAAGATAAGTTATAGCAAGGGCTATGTTCTTTAGGTCCTACCATCCTGCCATGTATATTCACCCTTCATAATAGGCATACTTGATAGCCTCATGGAGTGGAATGACCAGATAGACTGAGCTTACAACCAGGGTAGGTATAACTCATCTGCTGGCTTTGGTAGTGCTTGACCTTCTGTGAATGGACATACACTGTTCCCCTAGCCAGTGCAGATTGGCAGAGGCACTCCTTTGGCAGCTGTGCCTGAAAGTTACTTATTACCTTTAGCTGAAGTACCTTACATGGCCTTTACTGCTATAGCAACCTGGAAACCAACCTCATCCAACCTCATCTCACTGCAGTCTCCACTACATATGCTACCTTCCTTCATAACTAATTTACTACAGGCATGCCATGGAGATATTGCAGGTTTGATTCCAGACCACATTAATAAAGTGCCTATTTCAATAAAATGAGTCATACAAATTTCTTTTTGATTCTCAGTCCATATAAAAGTTACTACAATACTGAAGTCTATTAAATGTGCAGTAGTATCATGTCTAAGAACAATCTATATATCTTAATTTAAAATTCTTTATTGCTAAAAAATGTTAACCATCATTTGAGCCTTTAGTGAGTCATAATCTTTTTGCTGGAGGAAGGTCTTGCTGTTGATAGCTGCTGATAGATCAGCATGTTAGTTGCTAAAGATTGTGGTGGCTGTGGCAATTTCTTAAAATAAGGCAGCAATGAAATTTGCCTTATTGGTTGACCCTTCCTTTCACTTGAACACTTAAAGGTCATTGTAGAGTTATTAATTGGCCTGATTTCAATATTGTTGTGTCTCAGGGAATAGGGAGGCTTGAGGAGAGGGAAAGTGATGGGGAATGGCTGATGGGTTTGGCAGAACACACAAAACATTTATCAATTAAGTTCACCATCTTATGCGGGCACAGTTTGTGGCACCCAAAAACAATTATGAGAGTAATATCAAAGATCACTGGTCACAGATCACTATAACGGATATAATAGTGAAAAAGTTTGAAATATTGTGAGAATTACAAAATGTGACACAGAGACACAATGTGAGCACATGCTGTTGGGAAAATGTTGCCAATAGACTTGCTCAAAGCAGGATTGCCACAAACCTTCAATTTGTGAAAAAAAAACCCCAATGCAACATCTGAGAAGTTCAATTAAGTGAAGTGTAATAAAATAAGGTATATTTGTATTTGTTCCCTGAATGTACTATGCACTGTCCCACTTGCTTGCCCCCTTCCACTGTTCGCTGTGTCTACTTACCCTTCCTGCCTTCTGTATCCAGTTGAAATACAACCCATCCTTTAAAGTCCAAATGTTGGTAGTGAAATGCTACTTTGTTTGTGAAGTCTTCCCAATTGCATTTTAAGAACCACCATTATAATGGGCTTATAAAGAGGTGTGAGACTTTCTGAACTATAATTGCTAGGAGCCTATTTGTGAGGTCACTGCAGATTCTGTTTGGATGGAGTGTATTTACGTTGTGTCTAGCTGAACACCTGCAATGGATTTCTCTGTGTGGGATGAGACACAGCTTGTGGGAGTGGGGAGGGTGTAGCAGAGGCAGAGACAGAAAGAGGGAGACAGAAAACAATAGCAGCAGGATCCTGAACCTTGATGATGCCAGTGAGAGATACATGAGCTTATGATCAAATGCTTGGCCCTGGGTTTTTTAATCATGTCCCCTCCCAAACCCAGAAAGCCAATACTGCTGCTTTGGACATCAACCTAACACTTGGGCAGGAATGACTTGATGTGTGTTATTCCCACTGCATTGCAGAGACAGAGTGGTTATCAGGAGCCAAGACTCTCTGGAGGAGAAATATGAGAAATATTAGTTTTGGATAATGTTTGTGAGAGTGATGTATTGATGTACAATGATTCTCTGTTTTAAGTAAATGTCCTTTGTTTTACTATGAGGTCACAAGTTTTATTCTGAACTGTTTGGGTACTGGAGGCTTATGAATTGTGAATTGAGATAGATGATTATCCCTTGAATACCATGCATCTAGGAACAGCCAGCAGGACTTCACGTTATTGGGCCCAGGGGCTCCACACTTATCATGCAATATTGAGTATAATAATAATGTATATTCATGTCTTATCCTCCCAATAACCTATAAGATCCATGAAAGAAAAGCCTGTGATTTATCAAAACTTTACATAGGATAGAGAGAGATTTTGGCTTACCTAAAATTCATGTTTTACCAGTCTCCAACACAATGCTTTGCATTTAGTTGGTGTTTAATTTTTTTTAAGATTAAATTAACCAAAAGTGCTGATAGTACTGAACTAAAGGAAAATCAAAGGACTTTTCATTTGCCTTAGGTCAGAATTCTAGAAGGTAATTATGAATTTAACATTAAGGGAAATAGTTAGGCTTGCGTCTTTAGTGGCAGTTTAAAAGACCTCCTTACTAAAGCTGCTTCTCAAAGGAGTTGTGTAACATTGTAGTTGCCACTAGAGGGCTCTGTAGGTACAGTGTTAGGAGCTGTCCTCTTGTGGTGGTGCTGATAGTGCAGTGCTGTGCTGTTCAACTGTGGAGAGACTTTGGAGCGATTCAAAAAGGCAGGAATCTTGTGGTAGAAGCTGGATTGAAAAAGAGCTTCTGAGAACTATCATAACTTTAGTGGAGCTTGTTGCCTAGTAGCTTCTTAGGTAACAGATGTGGCACAGGAAAGGAAGGGACGTATTGAGTAAGAAATCTCATGATAGTCTAGAGTCTAGACAGTGCTTCTACAATCAACAAACACATGGTGCATGCTGACTGCATAAAGATCCGGGCTAGAGTAGAACAATTTTATATTTTAGTATTAGCTATAGTATTACCTATGTCATATCTGAACAAGCTAGAAGCAAACTGGAAGGACAATGGGATGGTGGAGAAAGTGAGTGGAGAGTTTGGCTTAAAAACTGATTCTCTAGTGGATTTTGAACCTAGGAAGAGTGATATGAATAGCTTTGGCAAATAGGCAGGCCTTTATGACAGCTGGTAGCATAAAAGTAAAGAAGCAGATTACTACAGTGAAAACTATGTGTCTTTGGACAAAGGTCTTATAAAACTAGGAGAGACTATCAGGGGTGGAGAACTTGCAGCCTTGTGTCCTTCTAGGTCCTTGGGTGTGGCCTTGTGACTAAATCCAAGTTTTACAGAATAAACCTTTTATTAAGGGGATTTGTTCTGTGAAGTTTGGATTCAGTCAAAGAGCAGCACTTGAGGACCTAGAGGACCACATGTGGCACCAAGGCCTCAGGTTCCCCACCCCTGGATTAGATGATCATTAATATCCCTTCCAGCTCTAGAACTTTAGGATTCTATAATTATTTGGGTTTCAGACAGAGGTACAAATAGCTAGTTCTACTCAAGGTAAAGGAACTAAAGAAACCTGGACAGTTGTACTAGAGAATTTATACTACGTCTGTTTTTCTTTCAATGACATTTATCAAGTAGGTGTGTATTTAATTTGTTTGATAAGTTGAAAATTCTTGAGGAATTTTTTATGCTTTGGTTTATTAGATAAAACTAAATGTTCTTTCTCAGGATTCATGAAATAATTCTAGATGGAACTCAGGATGGAAAAGATTCCTCAGGAGGTAGAGAGGAAACAAAATCCATATTGGTCAAATATTGGTGAGTAGAAGAATGTAGCAAAAAAGAAGGGAAAAGAGAAGAAACTGGAAATATCTAAGGAAGTAAGAGCAAATACATTACTAGCTTCAACACAACAACAAAATGTATAATGGTAGTCAGTGACTATCTGCTAAGGGGCACTGAGTCAGCAGTGTGTAGACTTGATATGATCGGAGGTTACTCTTTTCTTAGATCATGTATTGATGACATGGCAGAAAGACTGACTAGAATCATTAAATTTGCTGACTTTTGGTTCATGTGGGAAAGAATCCTAGGACCTGAAAAGCTCTCTCTCACAGTACTTGATTATATATTATAATTATTTGTTTCTTAGTGTTCCCTGTTAACAAATTATAAGATCCTGAGGGCAATTGGATTTATTTTAGGTCTCCAAAGGAAGACATTAGAATCAGGTACAGGAGTGATAATAAATCCCAAATGTCCCAAAGGTCTTTTATGGTTATGCCAAACATATGCATTTAAAATTCAGTTGAACTTTTAATTCTTAGTGATTAGTTTGTGATTAAGGAGGAACCTGGAATGAGGGAGTCAAAAATTTTGCATAATGCCAAATGGGTTCCAGCAACCTAAATATTGGTTTTTCTGAGGGCTGTAGCTTTGTCTTTTTTTTTGTAGTCCATGCTTTCTCGTTATCCATTCTCACTTCTGCAACTATCATCTTTATATGAATTTCTCCAACACTTAGATTTCCTGTGATGATCTGTTTTTGCAGACTTATACTTCATTGATTCATGATGTATTTTAATTTAAACTTTCAATTAAAATAATTTTTCCTCCTTCCCACTTCCTCCTTCAACTGAAAAATTTTGTCCATGTTTCCCATGTTGTCCATGTAAAAGATATCTCTCATTTTGCGTCATGGGTCCATCTATTCTATCTGTAGGTGAGAAGCATGCTTCATCAACATTCCTTTGAAATGATGGTTGGTCATCATATTGATCAGAGGTCTTAGGTCTTTCAAGGCTATTTGTCTTTACAATGTTGTCACTGCATTATTTGTCCTCCTGCTTCTGCTTACTTCTGCTCATGAGCTCATACAAGTCTTCACAGGTTTCTCTAAGACCATTTGTCTCTTCTTTCAACCCAATTATATTTAATTTCATTTGTATATCACAAATTGTACAGTCATTCCTCAGTTGTTGATCACTGCTGTGCCCTGCCCTTCCTGCATGGTTTTTAATTATTTTTCACTATAAAAAGTGCTGCTTAAAATATTTTTTTTCTTTGATCTCTTTTGGGGAGTAGTTCTAATAATGGTATGACTGGGTCTAAATCACAGTTTAGCAATTTTGGGGCGTAGTTACAAATTGTTTTCCATAATGTTTTTACCAATCCATAGCTGCATCAATGCACATTTTTCTTTCCCAATAGCCTATTAAAATTGTCATTTTCCTTTCTTCCATATTTGAAAATTTGATGGTTATGAGATAAACCACTCAGAGCTGCTTTAGTTTGCATTTCCATAGTTAGTGATTTGCAGCATTTTTAACATTTTAACATTTAACATATCTTTTGACCATTAATAAATTGGAGAATAGCTATTTTTCTTATAAATTTTAAATATTTCATTTAATCTTCTCAACAACCCTGGGAGGTAGGTGTAGTTACTATACCCATTTTACTGTTGAGAAAACTGAGGTAGGCAGAGGTTAAGTGAGTTGCCCAAGGTCACAGAGCTGGTAAGTATCTAAGGCTTGATCTGAACTCAGGTCTTCCTAATTCTAGGCCCAGTGTCCTAGTTACTGTGGTACCTAACTGTTATATTAAATTACTGTTCTTCATCTCTTGACACCTCTGTTTGTTCTTCATTCTTCCCACCAATTTCCTAGTAATGAACCATGACCTTCCATGTTAATATGACTGTACTCTGAGTCCGATAATCAGCATGGCTTCAGCCTCTTTTTAAAACTGAATGAAATATTTTGCACCACTCCACCAGCTTAATATTCCTCATAATATATATAAATGGTCAATTCAGTTTCCATAGTAATACACAGAAGGGAACATCTCTTTTTTAATTTAATTTTTTTCTATAAATTTAATAACCAAGAAAAACATTTAAATTCATAAAGAAGAATCAAAATGAGGAGTGTATAGGAAACTGTGAACTTCTTTTAAATTGTTTTGAAAAGAGCACATATTAAATTTAGCATGGTGGTGATAGAATTGCTCTACTTGTGTCCCCTTTTGAACTGATTTGTTTTCTTCTGTGTGGTTTTATTTTTAATCAATATTCATTTCTTTCTCTTCTTTTTTGGCACCACTGTTCACTATTCTACCTCTTCGCATCTCCATTCTCCCTTATTCCAAAATCTCTCTCCTTTGTGGCAAATGAGTACAGTCAAGGAAAACAAATTCATACTGTGGATCATGCCTGAAACTATATATCTTATTCTGTATCTCTAGTCCACCACTTACTTCTCTGTCAAAAGGTAGGAAGCATGCTTTGCCTTTGGTCTTCTGGAGTTGTGGTTAGTTATTATTACATTGATCTGTGTTTTAGGTTTTTTGAAGTTGCTTTCCCTACATATAATGTTGTAGTCAACAAGCATTTATTAAGCACCTGCTATGTTCCATATAGTGTGATAAGCATTGGATGTGCTAATAACCACAAGGTTATTATATCAATTATCTTCCCGGTTCTGTTCATTTTACTCTGCATTGGTTCATTCAAGTCTTCACAAGTTTCTTCAAATATGTCCTATGTATTTTCTTTTAGTACAATAATATTCCATTACATTTAATCACAATTTGTTCAACTATTCCCCAACTGATGGGCACTCCCCCTTAGTTTCCAGTTTTTTCTACAACAAAAAGTGTTACTAAAAATATTTTTGTACATGTAAGTGATTACCTTCTGTCTTTTATCTCTTTGGGTATATATGCCTACTAATATTATTGATAGATCAAAGGATATATGTATATATATATGTGTGTGTGTATATCTATATATATATGTCTATATATATATCTATATATATATATATATAATTTAGTGATGTTTGGGGTATAGTTCCGATTTGTTTTTGATAATTGTTGGGTCAATCCACAGCTCCACCAACAATGAATTAATGTGCCTGTCCTCCCACAATCCTTCAAATGATGTCCATTTTCCTCTTTTGTGATTTTTTTTGTAATCTGTTTGGTAGGATGTAGAACTTCAGTGTTGTTTTGATTTTTCATTACTTTTATTAGTGATTTGGAGTTTTTTTCTCTCCAAATACATTCTTGGAACACCAACCAATGTAAGTTGTTGATAGCTTATATTTTTCAATCAGGAACTGCCTGTTCATGTCTATTGACCTCATCTATTGGGGCATGTCTAGTGTTCTTATATATTTGTATCTATTTCCTATATATCTTGGATATAATATAGAAGAAACATTCTTAATTATCACGTTGACTTGTTTTTTTCTGCTTTATTGAAAACTCCTTGAGGAAAAGAACTGTGCATTATTCATCTTTCTATTGCCTTCATGCATAGCATCATGCTTTACACATTGGAGGTATGCAAAATACATTGATTGAATGAATAAATAAGGCAGCTTCCATATAGGAAGGCCCCAGTTCGAGCAGAGAATTATGAGAATATATAACCCTATTTTGTCATTGAAGGGTAGATAATACATTATAAAACGATGAACAGCCATCAATCACCACCTTATCCTTCCCTATTATTGCCATAGGGTACCACAGTGCTCCCTTGGAATCATCCATTGGTGATGTTAAAGAAGTGACTCAGTATTCTGCATTTTCTTGCTTAGCCAAGGTATTTTTTTATTACTTGCACCTGCAAAGGAAGCGATAGACTACAAACACATTTGTGTGTTATAGCCAAGATCTTCCTTTAGTTAAATAATATTTGAATGCTTTACCTTCTTTTCAACTAAGTTAGAGTGATAAATGGTAAGGACCTACTTAGAAGGCAAATGTGGGTAACTAGTAACATTAATAGGATATATATTCTCAGACTACGACCAATGTATTAATTTGTTTTTGCTGGATTATACACATTTCTTAAAAAGGAGAGCTTTTATTTAGGGTTATAGTAAATTATTGCATAGTGATAGATACGCAAAAAAGAGCATCAACAAATATGCTTTAATATGCTCAGAAGAAAACAAAAAAAGTATAGAAGAGAAACACAAATAGGGTAGTTTTATTACTTTGTTAAATGTAATATATCTATATGTCTACATATATGCTTCTTATGAAATAAGCCATGTAATACAAGTTTAATGTCTTATACAGTCCTCTTTTTTTCTTCTTTGTATATTGAAATATTTGCTTTGATGATTAAGTTTACAAAAATAAAGTCAAACCACAACAATAATAGCAATCAGGATATGTAACAAGTTGAGCAGGAGAAAAGTTTCCTGGGGTAACAGTTTTCACATAGTTCTCTTTTAAGGTAGCAAGTTCTGTCTTACTCATAGGCATTGTCAGTAATGTCAAGCTTACTAATAATAATAGTTGACATTTATATAGCACTTACTATATGCCAGACATTGTGCTAAATGCTTTACAAATATTATCTCATTTGATCCTCACAACAATTCTGGGAGGTAGGTGCTACTATTACCCAGATTTACAAATGAGGAAACCAAGGGAGACAAGAAGTTAATTGACTTGCCTAGGGACACAGAGATAATAAGTGGCTCAGGTCATATTTGAACTCAGGTCTTCCTGATGCCAAACTTATCGTGTTATCTACTGCACTACCTTGTTGCACCATTACGTAGATGTACATCAACGTAAGGCCTAGAATTCATATTCTCTAGCGAATAAACCTCTTTTTGCCATCCCGTTCTATATGAATTGGTGTTTATGTTGATCACTGGTGTCTTTCTTGTCAATTTGTTTGTGCACAATCTGAACAAACTGCTGCTTGTTCAAAAGATGTCACTTAAAGCCGTGTCATAGGAGTATTAGTCGAAGGAATAGGCAGTGTTTAACTTTAAGAATAGATGTCTTTTTAGGGGAGTAGGGGGAAAAAGAGAAAGGTAAGTCATGATCAAGTTAATCAGAATTTGGGGAGCTACGTGGAAAAGGAATTAAATTTGTTTCATATGATCTTGGACGGCAGAACAATGGGTGGAAGTTATAGACAGATAGATTTTGGCTCCCTACATAAGGAAGTAATTCCTAGTTATGAGAGCCATCTAAAAATAGAGTGGGTTTATGATGTAGTGAGCTCCTTATCCCTGGAGGTCTTTGAGCAGAACCTGGAATGATGGCTTGCTGGAGATATTTTTGAATGGCTTCATGTGATGAACAGTGGCTAGATGAGATGATTTCTAAAGTTCTGACTCTGAGATTCTATAATCTCCTGAATATTAGCTTTGAAAGTTTCCTAAAAATTTATTGGAATACGTGGTGGGAGCAACAAGTGTATGATCTGCAGATAAGACTTGCTCTCAACCATTCCTGGAATGGATTTATATCTCTAGTTCGAATATTCATGTAGATGAATGGTTAAGATCTAAAACTCTGGAGGAGAGAGATGTGCTAACTCTTCTGGAAGCCATTATAGCCCTGTATGTCTAAATTGGAGTGAGGAGAATGCTGTTTTTTTCTCTGAGCAGAAGCAGAATAGTTTTGGACCTAGCTTCTCTGCTATATTGCCAGGAGTAAATGTAGTATATACATGCTTCCTGGTATCCTCCTGGGAGCCCACCTAAGACAGAACCTTTATCTGTCACTTTTCTATCCTCTAACAGTCATGGAGAAATCCACCGGAAATGGAGTAAATGTAAGGAACTCCTATAGGGATGAAACTTTTTTTGTCAGGTATAGACACATGGAAAAAAAGGAGGGGGACCAAAGGATGCTTTCATTTCTTTGTCACTGGGGAATGTACAGTCTCATGCAGTAAAAAATTTGAGGACAAGTTTAAACCTCAAAGGAGTTTCATAGTACAGAATGTAAACACTATCAGTAATCTGTTTTCCCTCTGCTTTAGTCTGGATCTCCTTGGGGAGTGTCTGTGCATTTTTGAGTTCTGAGATCTCCATACTCCAATTAAAATTCTTTGCATCCTATCAGTTGTTGGTTCCAGTGACATGACTGGTTTTGTTTCTATTCCTGAAGCTGGAGAGGATCTTTTGTGTCTTTGCCTAGTCTGAAATTGTGGCTATTGTCTCAGAATTTCTCCCAGAACTGCTTGAGTGAGGTCTATGGTCTAGAAACCAGAAACACAGCATAATACTCTGTCACCATCAATCTCATCAAAACCATTTCTACTCTGAGACTGTGAGTAAAGATTCAAAAAGGCCCAATGCTGATATTATCTTCAGGTAGAAGGTGAGTTTCAGAATAGTTCCTCTACTTTCTCCTTCCAGACCCATACTGTGGGATCCTAGGGCACTGAGAAAAGCCGGGAGGAGCTGGTTAGAAGGCGTTATTTAATGGGTCATGGTAGGTCAGGCTCTGAAGACTTTCTATGGAGACAGATCCAAGCTTCCCTTTTTGACTTCCATGTAGTTTTGCTTAGTGAGCCACTCAGATATACTGTATAAATTTTTCTTCTCTCCAGAATGGGACCATGGTTTTTGGTGCCCACTCTACTAAAATACAAGAGGGGTGATGAGCTCTGGGTAGAGCCTCACCACTTAACAGGAGCTGGACTGGAAGGATACCATTGTCTCTTCAATTAGTGATCTACCATCCTAAGGTCTCATTCTGGAATTAGGCTTATCTCACCCCACCTTTTTTTTTTTTTAACAATTTGTCTCCAAAAAAAACTGTTAAAAAGAACAATTAGAGTCACTAGTTATCTTGGTGGTAGCCATAGTAGACCCAGTGGAACAGGGGGATGGGTTCTGAATAGCGGTAAGCTGGTATAATAAGTTTAACAACTAGCTCTCTGAAAAAAAGTACACAGGGCACACTTTGAAGTTTAATCTGCATTATTAACACTTTCACCATCATTTTCTTGAGTTTAGACAATCAACAAGAGAATGAATCAAGTCGATTTCCAGTACTTGCCATTTTCTGATGTGTTAATGTTCATATTGAAAATTTAATAATCAGTTCTAGTGAGCAGGTTCAGGCTGACTCCAGCAAAACCCAATTCCAAGTTGATTTTCCTTCTTGTCAATAGACAATAGAGTTAGAGAGAACTAGATAACCCTCTAATGTGATTCTTTTCTCCTGTCTCCACAGATTCTTCTATGAGGAGAATGGACACAGGAAATGATACCTTAGTGTCTGAGTTTATCCTTGCTGGTTTGACAGACCAACCAGAGCTCCAGGTCCCTCTCTTCTTTGTGTTCCTTGGGATCTATGTGGTCACTGTTGTGGGGAACCTAGGTTTGATCATTTTGATTGGTCTTAATTCTCATCTTCATACCCCCATGTACTATTTCCTCTTCAATCTGTCCTTTGTAGATCTCTGTTATTCCTCATCTATTATCCCTAAGATGCTTGTGAATTTTGTGTTGGAGAAAAATAGCATCTCCTATTCAGGGTGTATGGCTCAGCTATATTTATTCTGTTTCTTTGTAGTTTCAGAGTCCTTCCTTCTGTCAGCCATGGCATATGATCGTTATGTTGCTATCTGTAAGCCACTGCTTTACAACATCACTATGTCCTATCAGGTCTGCTCTGTGCTAGCATTTAGTGCCTATGTGATGGGGTTTTCTGGTGCCATGGCCCACACAGGAAGCATGCTGAGACTGTCCTTTTGTAGCAACAACATTATCAATCACTATATGTGTGACATACTCCCTCTCCTGGAGCTTTCCTGCACCAGCACCTATGTCAATGAGTTGGTTGTTTTCATTGTTGTGGGTATTGACATTGGAGTTCCCACTGTCACCATCTTTATCTCTTATGCTTTAATACTCTCTAGTATCCTCCATATCAACTCCACAGAGGGCAGGTCCAAAGCCTTCAGCACCTGCAGCTCCCACATAATCGCTGTTTCTCTTTTCTTTGGGTCTGGGGCTTTCATGTACCTCAAACCTTCTTCTCTTCTATCCATGAACCAAGGGAAAGTGTCCTCTGTGTTCTACACCATTGTGGTGCCCATGCTGAACCCCCTGATCTACAGCCTGAGGAACAAGGATGTCAAATTGGCCATGAGGAAAATCCTGAGCAGAAGAATATTCTGAACAGTACCAGTACCAGGATTAGTGTCAACAAGTGGACTCAAGGTTCTATTTTCTTTACTGGAAATCCTTTATGGAGACCTCTTAACCCAAATGCTTTTCCTTTGTAGAGGAAGGGAATGTCAGTCTCTCCTCTCAAGCAGATCCATCTCTGCCTTAAAAATTAATAATAATAATAGCTAACATTTATGTAGTACTTACTAAATGCCAGAAACTGTGGTAAGAACTTTACAAATATTATCTCATCTGATCCTCACAATAGTTCTGGGAGGTAGTTGCTATTATTATCCCCATTTTACAGTTGAGGAAACTGAGGCATACAGAAGCTTATTTTTTTAAAGTGACTTTCCCGGGTTCACACTCCCGGTGAGTATCTGAAACTAGATTTGAACTCAAGTCTTCCTGACCACAGGCCTGGCACCCTATCCACTGCAGCACCTAGCTGCCGAAATTAAGCTCACACTTTATCAAAAGATTTCCTGAAAATATTCTTTTAAGTAATGGGCTTCCCTAATGGATTGAATTCTTACTCTAGTCACAAAAATGCATGCAACTCTTTAGGAGGCCCATGGGAGAAAAAATCTCATACTTGTGCAGGCAGTTTTTCTTTGGGTTTCTTTCTATTTGTTGAAGAAACCAATCTCCTATCTGTATTTCAGGTTTGTAAGCTTGAATTATCCTCAGCTTCTTATTCTCTCTTACCCTATATCAAGTCATTTGCCAAATCTCGTTTCTTCCTCCATAACATCTCTTTCAGCTAATCTTTCCACTTATACAAACATTATCTTAGTTCATTTGTTGTTGTTGCTGAGTTGTTTTTCAATTGTGACTTTTTCTTTGTGACTCCATTTGGGGTTTTCTTGGTAAAGATACTGGAGTGATTTACCATTTCCTTCTCCAGCTTATTTTACAGATGAGAAAACTGAGGCAAACAGGGTTAAGTGACTTTCCCAGGGTCACACAGCTAGTAAGTGGCTTTCTACAACTTCTGGGATAAAATATAAATTCCTCTGGTTAGCTTTTAAAGCCATCGACAGGCTAGCCCCAACCTATCTTTCCAGTGTCATTGGACATTACTCCTCCTCCCACCCTAGCCCAGTTTCTCTTATCCAGCCAAACTGGCCTTCTCTCTGTTCCATACACTTGCTGCTCCAGTGCCCATCTCCATACTTTGCACTGGCTATATGACATACACATATACAGTATGCACTCCCTCCTTTCCTCTGCTTCCAAGCATCTCTCTCTTCTTTTAAAATGCAGCTTAAGCACTATCTTCTGCAAAGTCTTTCCTGATCCCCCAAAGGCTAATGCTCTTCTTTTCAAACTACCTTGTATGGAACTACTTTCTATATGCTTGCATATATGTGAAGATTCACTTTATGTCTGTGCTGTATGCATTTATATATGTTTGTCTCTCCCATTAGGATGGAAGCTCCTTGTGAGTAGGGATTGTTTCATTCTTTGTACATATATGCCTAGCTCAAAGCAGAGTACCTGAACCTTCCAGCCGCTAGTGTCTCCTTCCCTCCATTTGTCTTGTATTTATTTAGTTTATACTCATGTATGCATGTGGCATCTCTAAGGATAGTGTGTGAGCCCTTTCGGGGTAGGGACTTCTTTTTTTGTCTTTGTATCTTCAGCACCTAGCATAGTAGCAGGCATGTTGTAAGTACTCTAATAAATATTTGTTGAATGACTGATTCCAGTTCTTAAGTTGTACAAAAGATTTTCCAATTTTAATAACTCTTGGAAGAATATCTGTCTCCCTATATAGGAAATAGTAAGAAGAGCAAGCAGGGCACCTGGCTGATGAGGTGGTACAGAGACAAATGATGGAAAACAAATGAAATTGGAGGGGAAAGAGTTCAGAGGAGGTTCAGGTGGACTGTGGTGTAATGTAAGAGCAGGCCCTCAGTAGAGTGTTGTCTTTGAACCCAACAACCACCACCTCTCCTACTGAAAAGGTGTGGTCTAGGGATAAGAATTGGCACTTGTCATATCCTTCCCCTAAAGCTGTGCCTCTGTCTTATATTCCCTTCTCCCTTCATGTGCTTTATTTGCCTATCAGAAGATCTTTCCCCTCAAATGAAAATCAGTGGGCAGAGCTCTCAAAGTGGTGATGCTCCAAGTTAGGTAATCCTATTCAGCATAAGTGATTCAAGGAGGGAGTCATTAGAACAAATTGTCAAGGGGTATGGAATTAGATGTCCAAAGATTGATTAACTGTGTAAATTTTGTGATCCAAGAAGGTTCATTAGTTCTCGCGTACACTAGTACAAAATGAAATATCCGACACTCATTTACACTTTTAAGATGCTAATTCATTCATTCATTCATTTGTTCATATGGTGACTTGATATAGAGGGTGGGGATGAGGCTAAATCTTGGAGACATCACAGAGAAATGAGGGAATTACAGAGCTTTCAATGGTGTCAGAAAAGTAAGGAGAATGGGGCTTTGTGGGGTACAGAGAGAGCAGGTGGTGTCTTGTGCTGCAGATGGGACATTCTCATGGGATGTTACTATGACATGAACTGCTGGAAGCAGCTGAATTGAGTGGCAGCTGATTGCACTGGTATTTCTGTTATGGTATTTAGGGTGGAATTGGGGCTAGTGTAGCATCAATCAGACCAGCTTTCTCCCTCTCCCTCCCTCTCTCTCTCTCTCTGTCTCTCTCTCTTAGAGTGTATGGCAAGAGAGAGTGGTGTGAATGTAGGCGGAGAGGCCAATTATGACTGGGATATGGTATGTAGCAGCTGCTCCTTATGTCTTTCCCATATGTCTGTCATTGGTTCTTCAGAATATATCAACATATGGGGTCCTGAGTCTTTTCCCCCCATGTCTTAGCTTCCGTGAGTGAAAGTATTCACAATGGGTTGTCTTCCTGTAAGGCCACACATTTCTTGCACTAGAAATGGAAGAGTAAGCAAAAGCTGTCTATGTGAATTACACCTGCTAAGCTTATTCTCTTTCTCCTCTCCCTAGAAAAGGAGAGTCCTTATTGTAGGCATCCATATACAGCAAAGAGCTTTTGTGTTGTACAGGTTGGAATTGCCCTAGAACTCCATTTCACTGTATATATGTTTTTAAATTTATTTATTTAATTTATTTAATATATTTAGTTTTCAGCATTGATTTTCACAAGAGTTTGAATTATGAATTTTCTCCCCATTTCTACCCTCTCACCCACTCCAAGATGGCATATATTCTGGTTGCCCTGTTCCCCCGTCAGCCCTCCCTTCTGTCACCCCACTCCCCTCCCATCCCCTTTTCCCTTACTTTCTTGTAGGGCAAGATAAATTGCTATGCCCCATTGCCTGTGTATCTTATTTCCTAGTTGCATGCAAAAACTTTTTTTTTTGTTTTTGAACATCTGTTTTTAAAACTTTGAGTTCCAAATTCTCTCCCTTCTTCCCTCCCCAGCTACCCTCCGTAAGAAGGCAAGCAATTGAACATAGGCCACATGCGTATCATTATGTAAAACCCTTCTACAATACTTATGTTGTGAAAGATTAACTATATTTTACTCCTTCCTAACCTATCCCCCTTTATTGAATTTTCTCCCTTGACCCTGTCCCTTTTCAAAAGTGTTTGTTTTTGATTACCTCCTCCCCCTATCTGCACTCTCTTCTATCGTCCCCCCTTTTTTATCTTCTTCCTCCTTCTTTCCTGTGGGGTAAGATTGAGTGTATATGGTATTCCCTCCTCAGGTCAAATCTGATGAGAGCAAGATTCACTCATTCCCTGTTTCAACAATCTGGCTAGCAGCTGTTGTGTGAGTGAAAGACCAACACGAGCCCAACAGAAGCATGCTACCAGTATGCTGCAAAAGCATAGGTTCTTTTGATCTGCTTTAGTAAGGAAAGCAATGTTAAGGGGTTGACAAATTTGCTTTAATTCAGCATACAAATATCGTTCACTTAGTTCAGGTGAAAAAACCAGCACCCTGAACTTCAGAGCAAAATACAAAGTACAAACATTGACAGACAGACTTTGTCTGATTCAAATCCCAGTACATAGTTACCAGAGCTTAGCAAAGTCTCAGCATCCGGGTTACAAGCTGGAGGGCTGTAAGCTACAGCTGCCTGGAGTCTCCGCATCAGTACCACCGCGAGTGAGAGCCCTAAAGAAATTACAAACATGGACAACAGACAGATCAAATACAGATTCATAGTTACCAACATCTAGGTTCAGCTCGGGAGCTCATAACGAGGGCTTGCCCAGAGTCACTCGCGCCATTGCTGCTGTGGGTAAGAGCTCCAAAGAAGAGAAAGCCACCCCCTCGTTTATATCTTTTTCAGGGTCAGGGGTGAGTCACACATGCGACTCACCCACATGACCTATAATCATCACAAAGAGGCAACTTAAACCCACGTGGTCTAAAAGCCTCTGCTGTCCCAGACATGTCACTCAAACTCATGTGTAAACTAGGCCCTCCCCTGAAGCAAGGAGGCACCAAGGACATCCAAATCTAATCAAGGAAACAAAGGCCAAACTCTTCAAGGGCACTTAGTTGAACTGCGTGCTAAGAGCCCATTTTGCTTACCAACACATTCCGCCTCACCTGCCCCCTCTTCCCTTCCTACAGAACTGCTTTTTCTTGCCACTTTTGTGTGAGATAATTTACCCCATTCTATCTCTCACTTTCTCCCTCTCTCAATATATTCTTCTCCTATCCCTTAATTTGATTTTAGTTTTTTTAGATATCATCCCTTCATATTTAACTTACCCTCTGCCCTCTGTGTGTGTGTGTATATATATATATATATATGTATATATATATACATATATATATGTATATGTATGTATATATGTATATATATGCATATGCCCTTCAGCTACCGTAAGAGGTCTCATGAATCATACACATCATCTTTCCATGGAGGAATCTAAACAAAACAGTTCAACTTTAGTAAGTCCCTTGTGATTTCCCTTTCTTGTTTACCTTTTCATGCTTCCCTTGATTCTTGTGTTTGAAAGTCAAATTTTCTATTCAGCTCTGGTCTTTTCACTGAGAAAGCTTGAAAGCCCTCTATTTTATTGAAAGCCCATATTTTGCCTTGGAGCATTATACTCAGTTTTGCTGGGTAGGTGATTCTTGGTTTCAATCCTAGCTCCATTGACCTCTGGAATATTGTATTCCAAGCCCTTTAGTCCCTTAATGTAGAAGCTGCTAGATCTTGTGTTATTCTGACTGTGTTTCCATAATACTCAAATTGTTTCTTTCTGGCTGCTTGCAGGTTTTCTCCTTGATCTGGGAACTCTGGAATTTGGCGACAATATTCCTAGGAGTTGTCTTTTGGGGATCTTTTTGAGGAGGCAATCAGTTGATTCTTTTAATTTCTATTTTAACCTCTGGCTCTAGAATATCAGGGCAGTTCTCCTTGGTAATTTCTTGAAAGATGATATCTAGGCTCTTTTTTTGATCATGGCTTTCAGGTAGTCCAATAATTTTTAAATTATCTCTCTTGGATCTATTTTCCAGGTCAGTGGGTTTTCCAGTGAGATATTTCACATTGTCGTCCACTTTTTCATTCCTTTGGTTTTGTTTTATAATATCTCGATTTCTCATAAAGTCACTAGCTTCCACTTGCTTCAGTCTAATTTTTAAGGTGGTATTTTCTTCAGTGGTCTTTTGGATCTCTTTTTGTATTTGGCTAATTCTGCCTTTCAAGGCATTCTTCTCCTCATTGACTTTTTGGAGCACTTTGGCCATTTGAGTTAGTCTATTTTTTAAGGTTTTGTTTTCTTCAGTATTTTTTTTCAGTATTTTTTTGGGTCTCCTTTAGCAAGTCATTGACTTTTTTTTCATGGTTTTCTCATATCATTCTCATTTCTCTTTCCAATTTTTCCTCTACTTCTCTAACTTGCTTTTCCAAATCCTTTTTGAACTTTTCCATGGCCTGAGTCCGTTTTTGCTGCCTGGCCATGTTCCCAGCCAACTTATTTGACCCTTGAGTTTTTCATCGGGGTATGGCTGCTTGTAGAGTAAAGAATACTTTGCTCCAAGCTTGAGGGGATGCGTTGTTTTCAGAGATATTTCTATATAGCCATCTCTGCCACACCAGCACTCCTCTTTCCCAAAGAACCACCAACCTGGACCTGACTCAGATCTTAAGCAGGTTCTGCAGTCCTGCTCTGATCTGTTACTTAATTCCTCCCACCAGGTGGGCCTGGGGCCGGAAGCAGCTGCAGCTGTAGTTCTGTAACTGCATCACCCCTGCTGCCCCCAGGGCAGTGGCCGAACTGCGAACTCCTTTCACTCTGTCCCCCACAGCTTTTACCACTAACTTTCTCTGTTGTCTTTGGTTTTTGTGGGTTGAGAAGTCTGGTAACTGCCACAGCTCACTGATTCAGGGCACTAGGGCCTGTTCCGCCCTGTTCCTGGTCTGGTTGGTCCTGCTGCTGCCCACGCTGGTCTCCGCTCCCCTCCACTCCCAGCTCCGTGTGTGATAGACATCACCTAGCAACCATGCAGGCTGTCCTGGGCTGGAGCCCTGCTTCCCTCTGCTATTTTGTGGGTTCTGTAGTTCTAGAATTTGTTTGGATCCATTTTTATAGGTTTTGGGGGGACCTGGCGGGGAGCTCATGCAAGTCCCTGCTTTCCAGCCGTTATCTTGACTCGCCCCACCCCCCCACTGTATATATTTTTTTAAAAATTCCCGTAAAGAATTGCTCAAGGCCAGTGCAATCAAAGCCTTATTTGAGATCTCTCTCATTTTATGGTATGATGTACTATTCCCAGTCTGTGCATGGGTTCTTCCTTTGCCAGGGCAATATCTCAGACACTATCTCAAACAGGGCCGGATTCTGCATCTTTGATCATAACATATTGTTCTAGGGCCTGGTGAGATTATGTCCTTGTCAGGAGGCTGATTTGTTTTTTCTTATTTGGTGTAGTCTTTGATCCTTTTAATTTCCTAGTAATGTTGTAATTTTCACAGATAGCTTTAGATGAATTGGACCCAGAATTGGAGAAGAGGAAAAACAAGCTAGATTTCTATTGGTAAATCTCACAATTCACCCCAAGATTGTTTCCAAAATATAGGCTCTTCTTTTAACACCAATATTATTCTGGTCATACTATATAGCTATGAGTCATGAAATACTATATTTTTATAAAGAATCACCCAAAAGACAATGGAGAATAGTACATGGTGGCTGAGAGAAATCTGCAACATACTTACAAATGAGGCATTATTCAGAAGAAGCAAGTCACAGAAATGTATTACTGGGAAAAAAGATAGGATGGGCACCTAGGGAGAGAAATGGGATAATCAGCATGCATGTTCCATTAATATTCATGTAATTTTAAGAGAATGAGAAGGCCTTCAGTATGTGGAGAACAGGTCGTATAACAATTTTTTTGTCTTTCTAGCTCCAGCACTGAGCACAGCACCTGGCTTATAACAGGTGCTTGATAAATAATTCTTAAGCAATTAACTAGGGGCACTTTTGTGCAGCAGTTTATGAGAGGACATGGGCAAGAGTCTCAAAAGTTAGGTAAACATGGGTGGACAGACTTTGATCTGCATCATTGGAGGAAATTCCCACATGATGAAATCACAGTGTTTCATAGAGACTAACAAATATGAATGGGACAATAATACTTCTTAATTTACTAGAATCATGTCAGTTTTTAATTAGTTTCTTTAAAAATTAAAGTTATTTTATTGATACCTTTTTGAAAGATCACCTACGTGACTGGATATATCCCTTTCCCATCTTCTATTCAGTAAGCCATTCCTTGTAAGAAAAAAATAAACAAAAGAAGGAAAAGCAGTTCAGCAAAAGTTATATACACATGAACTGAGGATGACAGTATGTGGATATTCTATACCCATAGTACCCCACTTTTTCAAAGAAGAGAGGGAAATGCAGTTTCTTAACTCTTCTTCAGGGCCAAGATTTGCGCTTAGTATAATTACAGAGTGTTTAGTTACTTTTCCTTTTTCTTTTTCTATTGCTATAGATGTATATATTTTTCCTAGTTCTGCTTATTTAACTCTATATCAATTCATATGTCTTCCTATATTTTTATGAACATTTCATATACATATTCTTATGGCTCCATATATTCTATTACATTTAAATGCCATAATTTGTTTAGCTATTCTCCAAATAACAGCATCTACTTTTTTATTATTTGCTATACAAAAATTGCTGCTATGAATATTTTGATGTTCATGGGACCTTTGTCTTTGACTTCCTCCTAGTTTATGTCTTAGCCCTGAGATCTCTTAGGTCAAAGGGTATGAAAAATATTAGTTCTTAAGAGCACAATTCCAAATTGTTTTCCTGAATGGTTAGACCAATTCACAGTTCCACTAATAGTGTGTTATTGTTTCTGCCTTGTTATAGCTTTCTCCAACATTTTCTGTTTTCATGTTTTTCTATTTTCGCCAGCTGGAATGAAATGAAATGAAACTTCAGAGTTTAGCTACTTCCTGCAGTTTCTTTTTCCATTTATATAATAAATAATATACAATAGTTATTTTGACTTATATATTCATTAAATATTCTTACTTTACTATTTCAATTATTAATGCATCTTTTATTTAGCTATTGCCCATGTGAGAGCTTTTCTTGGCTCAAGGTACCAGATTGGCAGGAATGATGAGGGGAACCACAGACAAGCAGAAATCAATAGCCCCTTTTATTAGGGTGTGCACAATTGTTCTCGAAAAACTTTCTTGTGGGTGGGTTATGCTTCTTTTCTTCCTTCTCTCTTCTTTTCTTCTACAGTTCCACTACTTAATAAAATGTTTCCCCAGTGGATTTGGAAAATGTAGTATAAAAATTAAGGTCCTTATTAGAGACCACGTTGCATAGCTACCTTAGGCAATTATGGGACTCCAGTGGATGCTGGGATTCAATTTGCATTCGTGCCCCTGTGATCTATGGGAGAAAATATGAAGATTTTTTTTCTGTCACCATTTCACCTAGATTACTGTCAGACTAGAGTGACAGCCTCTAATTCATGGGAACTCACATTCTCTATTCTATGATGTTAGAAAAAGAAGGGACTTTAAAGATAATCTAATCTAACCCCTATATTTTACAGATGACAAGACTGAGATCAAAGAGATGAAGTGGCCTGCTCAAGGTCAAATAATTGTTTGGCAGTTCTTAGTAGATGTGGGGTAAGGATCCAGGTCTATTGTTTCCTTGTATATTGCTTGTCCCCACTACATTATAATGTGTTATCTCTCAAGAGAAAAATATGAGGAAGAATTTGTGACTGTTTCATGCTCTGTAGATACCTGGGGTTTGGACTTTGTTGGGTGGCACTGATCATTCCTTCATGGCAAATGTGGTAGAGGATACTACTGTTATATTATATGAAAGAAATACACTGCATCTTAGTCAATAGAATTTCCAATTTTACTTCAACTTATTTTAAAAGTAAAGGTGAAGCTTTAAATCATTCTAGCCTGCGCCCTTGTCTTATTGCTGCTCATTTTTGTCATATTCTGTTTCCTGTACTTTTCTTTTTCTCAGTTTCTTCTACATGCTGCTGAATGCCACTAGAGGAATCAACATAGCCACAAAAGGTTTCTTTACAAATTGTTGTCATTCGATCTCAAGTAGGCTTTCATTTCTATAGAGCATTCTTTTTATTCTTGTCTGATTTAATTCTTTATCACACTCCATTCCATGTCCTTTCCAAAGCTTTTCTTTCCTCAAGTCTCCTATATGACTCCTTCCTCTTTCCTCTTTGCAGAGAAACTTGCCTCATATGTGTTGTAGACTATTTAGCATGAGGTTTATTTTTCTCTCTATTCTACAATTCAAAATTCCAGTATATCCCATTCTCTCTTTGGTTCTTCTACTCTCTACCAAAGAGTAGAAAGTACCTTTTCCAGTAGAGAGGCTAATTTCTCTAATGTCGGGATAAGAGCTATAGTTCTTCTGTAGGAATCTTCAATATCATTTGCTGTTAGAAATTATTACCGTATTTCCCCATGTATAAGATGCACCTTAATTTTGGGGCCCGAAATTTGAAAAAAAAATGTATTACATAAAGTTATTGAACTCAAGTTTTATCCATCTGCTCATAGCTTTCAGGAATCTTTTGGGCAAGTCTGGTGTGTGTAGGTATGCTTAGTCCATCGTGTTTCATGAACCTGAAGCACCAATTGTATCCTCCTCTGAAATCAGTAGCTTCTGTTTCATCAGCAGTTCTTCTTGCCTCACGCTGAACCATCTTTGTGGACACAGGAATTCCAATTGCCCTTTGCTCTTCAATCCATATCTTCAATTCCCTCTCTAAATCAGGCCATTTTGCTGACTTGCCTCTCATGGCCTTCTTCTGCTGTGGCGTTTTCAGTAGGGTTTCTTCTTCCGGATTGTTTTCTTAGTTGGAGGAGGACTAAACTTATGTTCAGCAGTACGAATTCCATTCACTTTTGCAAACTGAATCACGTTTAACTTGAATTCAGCAGTGTATGTAAATTTTTCTGAGCCATTCTGGGCAGAACGTGGTACAACATAACCTAATATACTGGTAACAAATGCAAAACAATGAGAGCAAAGACAACAAGGGGTGGGGGAAGCAGGAAATGCAAGTAAAAAAACTACAATAATGAGCACAAAAACAAGCGCAAAAAGCAGGAGATGCAAGTAAAAAAATCCACAACTACTGCATAAGACAGACCCAGTTTTTAGACACCAAATTTTTCGAAAAAGGGGGAATCTTATACATGGGGAAATATGGTATATTTTGAACAGTAGCAAACCATTCAAAAGAGCGATGATAGTCTCAAGAACTTAAAAGAACTTTTAAGTAATTGTGATAATATTAAATTCTAACTGTACCAAGGATAAAAACAAAGTTCCTTCTAAGAGGAATACTTTCAAGATGATCTAGTCACATCATGTGTGCAGTTAATTTTTCCAATAAAATTTCTTTTAGTTCCTCTTCTTCCATATTCTCTGAGAATTTGCCCTTTCAATCATCCCCTTTCTCTCATCTTCAGTCTTTTACCTACTGGTTCCATCTCTGCTGCCTACAAATATGCCCAAGCATCTTTAATCCTTAAAAATCTCTCACTAACTGCACCATTCCTTAAGATATCCTATCTCCTTTCTTTCAGAGTCAAACTCAGAAAAATTTGCCTATACTTGTTGTTTCTATTTCTTCACCTCCTATTGTCTTTCTAGCTCCTTGAAATTTGTATTCTGACCCTACTGTTAATTACCAATGACCCTGAAAAAATTTTTATTGATATGTTTTGTTTTTATATCATCTTCACTTCCAAATATATCTCTCTTCTTTCCCCTCTCTAGGAAACTATCCTTTGTAATGAAAAATAAAAGAGAGAAAAAAAATCAGTTCAACTGAACTAACCAGAACATCAATCTATTTTGACAGTGCATGCAATGTTCCACACCCATAGTCCTTCACTTCTGTAAAGAAAGGAGTGTGTTGCATTTTAACTCTATTCATCAGTGCCAAACTTGACCATTATAATGACACAAAATTCAATTTTTTAATCATTCTTATTATTTATATTGTTATTATCACACAAGTCTTTTGATATTTCTCTATTATCTTAGGATTCATTATTTCTTATGGTAAAGTAATGTCTCATTATATCCATGTAAAACAGTTTGTTTATTCATTATCCAATTGAAAGATATCTACTTTATCTCTAGCTTTTTATGACTATAAAAGACCTTTCTTTATATCTTTGAACTTTTTGGGTCATATGCCTAGCAATTGAAACTCTGGATCATTTTCATCACTTGCTTAACATAAATTCCAAATTGCTTTCCAGAATGTGTGGAATACTTTATGGCACCATCAATATTGCCTGAATTCCCATAGTTCTACCTCCATTGACTATTACCACTTTTTACATCTTTCCCAATTTTGTGGGTGTGAGGTGAAGCCTTGGCTTTTTAAATTTACACTTCTCTGACTATTAATGATTAGGTACAATTTTGATACGCTTGGATGAATCAATCAGTTGAGTATTAAGCACCTACTATGTGCCAGGTAACACAATAAATGCTAGAGATACCAAGACAAAAGTGAAATAGGGAACTTGGAGCATTAATAGCTGGAGGAACCAGGATAGATTCATGCAAAAGTTGGTGCTTGACTTGAATCTTGGAGGAAAATAGGGATTCCAGGAGGTGTAAGTGAAGAGGGAGTAATTGTAGGTATGGGGGACAGTCAAGGCAAGAAAAAAGGAGATGGAGTGTGATGTATGAGAAACAGCAAGGAGGCCAATTTGGCTAGATGATAGAGTGTGTAGAAATAAGGTTGGAAAGGCAAGGAGAGGGTGAGATTGTGAGGAGCTTTAAGTGACAGACAGAAGAATTCCTATTTGATCCTAGAGATAATCGTTATAATTGTTGTCTATAGTTTACAATTCTTCTTTTGTAAACAGTTTGTTCAGGCACACTGACAGGAAAGCCACATGAGGAGAAATATTGCTTTGCCATTTATTAAGGTTTCTAGTCACTGGCTGGGTATGAAGAGGTTTGGGGTGGAGGGGTGATCGACAGGGTGGGAAATAACTGAAGGCTACATGGAAATGACAGACAATAGAGGGCTAGGGTAACAGAGCTAGGGTATAGATATTTTGATCAGGATTAAGTGCGGGGGAAACAGCTGGACAATAGAGGGCTAGTCTAGGCTAGGCAGAGACTTGGGCCCAGTGATAATGCAAGGCCCATGGCCTTAGGGGAAGGCCAGATCTAGTTGGAAGACTCAAGGAGAGTTCAAGGGGGCTCCTAGAGACTGTATTCCAGGTTTGAGGGGGTTCCCAGAGATTGTGCCCTCATCAGGTAGGCCTTTTCTTGGGTAACACTGCACAGCATAGCTCATAGTTTCATTTAACTATGCGAGCCCATTCACCACAACGAGGCAGTGTTCTAGAAGAGGATGTATCAACGAGCAGATAGCTATTAGCCAAAGAGAAGGAATTTTCCCTTTTCTTTACAGAGATGAAAAACATCCCCACCCCAAGACTGGTGTTGGGGCTGTGGCCATAGGGACAAAGAGAGAGGGAACCAGTATCATCTCCTACAAACCTTACAGAACTGTCTGAGGCCAAATATAGAAGTATTTTTCAGGCCTATTTTATTTCCATTTTTAAGAAAGAAAGCCAGTAGCATCATGGTATGTGGAAAAGCTGCCAGTGACTCAGAGAGGCTTGGAGTAGGAAGTTTGCTCCCTGAATTTCAAAAGCACAAGTGGTTGTGGGGGCGGAGTGGAGAGAGTGGTGGGGGGATGGGACAGAGAACTCTGGGCAGGCTCAAGAGCCCAAGTGGAGGGCATCAGTTTTAACTGCCTAGTTTCCATAGTGATTCTACAATAGCAACCTAGCAATATTGTAAACAATAAAAATAAATTTTTTTCTCTTTCGTTTTTAAAACCTTAAGTAACCTGGTCTCAACCTATTTTTCCAGCCCCATTGTACGTTACTCTCCCTACTGCTCTTTGTGATCTGGCCAAACTGACCTTATCTATGTACCTGACACACAATACAATATTCTATCTCACATCTCTGTTTCTTTGGGCTTGCCATCCTCCATGCTTGGAAGATATTTCTTCCTCTTGTCTTCTTCACAGACTCCACCTTTTCCTTCAAGATACAGCTCACCACCTTCTATGTATAACTTGATCCCCCTGATGAGGGTTTGGGGTGAGAGGTGCTGGACACCCCAAAGTACCGACACTCCGGGTCCTGCCGAAAGAATTCGACTCAAGCTTTCTCAGCCAAGGGAAAGATAAAGTTTATTAAGAGTTAGCCAAATAAGCCTGCCCCAAGAGATCCCACCCCTTGCGACGCCTGTAAGGAAAAAGGGCCAGACCCATCTGAGCTAGATTGGTTCTGACCACCTTCATGGAGGCAAGATGGAGATTATATACACAAAGGTTGTGGGAGGGATTGAGGGGTGGTCTGGGGTGACCAGAAGAGGGGTCTAGGGAGGGACTTAAGGATGAGGTCAGACTCCAGGGTGGGGGAAATAGCTGAAGGCTATATGGAAATGACAGACCATAAAGGGCTAGGGTAGCAGAGCTAGGGTATAGATATTTTGATCAGGATTAAGGATGGGAAACAGGATTAAGGGTGGGAAACAGCTGGACAATAGAGGACTGGGCAAGGTAGGCATTTGGGCTTAATGGTTATAGCCTCAGGCCAAGGCCAGGTCGAGTGGCAAGATTCAAGGAGAGTTCAAGGGTTCAAGGGGTTCCCAGAGACTGTGCCCTCATCACCCCCAGCTGCTAGTGTCCTCTTACTCAAGTTACCTTGTATTTAACTACTTTGTAATAAGTTGTATTTATTAACTTGATATTAATGCTAAATATATTTTTATATGTATTTGTTGTCTCCTTCTTTAGAATATAAGCTTCTGTGAGTAAGGTTTGTCTCATTCTTTTTAAATATGTTATATACATAACATTTTATTATATTTTATTTTATTTTATTATATATGTTATATCCCCTGAGCATAGCACTCATTTTAAAATATATTTAGCTATCTGAGAAAATGGTTCAAATTAAATATAACTCTTGGAACTTACAGAATGCTGAAGTATACTGGACACATCAGAGGAACTAGGTTCAAATTCCAACTCTATTACTCCCTGTGTGACATTGGATAAGTCATTTAACCTCTCTGGCCTCAGCTACCTCTTTTGTAAACTGAGGGGGATGGACTAAGTTGACCTCTAATGTCCCTTTCAGGTCCAGATCTGTAAAACTTTGTAAATTGAAAGGGACCTCATTGGGGCCCTCTAGGTCAACTAGACCATCTTCCTTCCTAGTATAGGAATACCTTCCCTCACATCACTAAGTGCTTATTTATGCTGCTGTGGAACATTTTATACCATTTGATATAATTTTTGTAATTTCAATCAAGAGCCAGGGCCTGAATTAAGGATCAGCTGGAGGAAGACCCTGGACCCGGGCTTCTTTGTTCTCCAAAGTTTGCTCAGAGATATCTTTTCTCTGTCAACAAGGCCAGATCCGGCTGACCTAAGAACATTCTTTCCCCGTTAACCGTTAAGGCATGAGACCCTAATCCCGAGAGACTACCTCGCTTAATATTTTACGGGCATATAGTATGTTACAACTCTATTCCATTGAGGAAAATCCTCTTCTTGTATCATGGTTAAACATACACGGGGATCATAAAAGTGAGGTAACAGGCATGCTGAGTCTGCTAAAAATAATGTATATAAGTTTTCTCATTGCTTTGTTCAGACAGCCAGAGCTTATGCTCTGACTCCTTGTACGTACAAGTAAGCTAGCTTAGCTTTGCTTTAAGGGAAAATACTAAACAACATGGATTTTTCTATCACCTAGCTTGTTTGTTTTCTTCAACCAAACTTTCAGGTTCAACACTGTCCTTGAAAACTTTCATTGATGAGTCTGTGTGTGTGTGTGAGAGAGAGAGAGAGAGAGAGAGAGAGATTGAGGAGAGGGACTTGGGAGGAGACACAGGGTACAGGGAGAGAGAGACACACACAGAGACAGAAAAACAGAGACAGAGAAACAGAGTCAGAGACAGACAGACAAACACACACACAGAGACAGAAAAATAGAGATTGGGTGGAGTGGGAATCTATCTCCAAAGGCAATCATTTTACTTTTAGATTGCCACCTGTAAGGAGTCTGAGCTGCCTGAATGGGAACTCAGGTGGCTAACTCAGCTTGACATCTCTCTCTCCTCTCCACAGGGAGGTAAATTTTGATGGCTGAAGGCTCCAAAGTTAACTTGGAGTTTACTGGCTAGATTCCTTCCTTCTCCCCTTCCCCCCTTCCCTCCTTCCTTCCTTCCTTCCTTCCTTTCTTCCTTCCTTCCTTCCTTCCTTCCTTCCTTCCTTCCTTCCTTCCTTCCTTCCTTCCTTCCTTCCTTCCTTCCACTTAATGGCTCCACTTAATGGCTATAATTTGGGCCCTCCTGGCTGAGAGTGAATGTCAATGGTAACTGTTTCTCTTTTGACTAGCAACCCTGAGGGTATTCCCTTCCCAGTTTGATTTTTTTCTTTTTTCTCGGTAAAGGGGCCTCCCTAGATTCACTTTTTAAAGAGGCTTCTTCACTGAATGGGCTTTACCTAATTCAAAGTGAGAACCTGAAAAGGCCTTAGCCTGAAGGGGCCCATGTCCCATTGTATCCATCTCCAGTAGTCCTGATGAATATCAGGCCACTGGAACCAGATGGCTTTGGAGGAGAAAGTGAGGCTGGTGACCTTGCACAGCCCTCCGCCACTCAAATTGAAGTCAACTGCAAGTCATATCATCATTTTCCTGATGTCATGGTCCTCTTCAAAAATGCAGGGTGAATACAAGCTCAAATTGTTAGAAAATCATCTATTTGGAGTTGTAATCAAAGCTTTTCCTTTCTCACTCCTTCCATCTTCTTGTACTCACTGAGAACTAGCTCCTTTATGATGATATGGTGTTCTTGCCCTCCCTTTCCAGCCCTGGCTATACCTTCATTCATATCCCCCTACTCATTGGTTGGAGAATTGGAATATTTATTGCTCCCTATTTCCACTTCTAGCCTCTCTTTTTACCACTATCACTTAGTAGTCTATCCTCTCCAGAGTTTTACTCAATGCCACCCAGTTACCACCCAGTCAGAATTCTGGTAGCTCTATTTACTGGCTTCCAGGACACTCTCGCTCTTACTTCAATATTTTTAGTGCCTGGACCACAGTCCATTCTTCCTAACTCCTGTGCTTGTACTAGGAGACTTCAACCTACATCCTGATAGTCCCTTAAATATTCTTACCTACTAATTCTTCAACTTATTCATTTCACATGACCTACTCTTCCACTAATTCAGCCACAAACAGAAATGATCATACTCTTGATCTTGCTATTACCTATAAGTGTTCCAATTCTGTGTACATGAACTCTGAAATTCCCTTATCTGATCACAATCTGTCATTCCATCTCTTCCTTTGTCTTGCAACCTCTAACTTCGTTCTTCATCCTTAACCTGCCTTCTAAACCTTACACTCCTCAGTTCTTCCCCAGATTGTTATCCCTGCACTGACTACACGCTCCTCCCTTCCCCATCTTGACCTCTTGGTGAACCAGTTCAATTCCACACTGTCCTCTTCTCTGAAGTTCCTTGCCCCTTTATCCTTCCTATTGCTGATCTCATCTTAGCAAACTTCAGCATTGGACTGTTCCCACCACCTACTGCCTTCACTTCTATACACATGAAGCTGAAAGAAGCCAAAGAAAATCATGAAAGGATACTGACTGGGTCTACTACAAATTTATGTTAAATAACCTCAACTGGGTCCTCACTGTGGCAAGGCAATACTTTTATACCTCTCTAATTGATTTACTGCAGCATCTTATCCAAACCTTTTCAACCACCCTCACATTTCCCATGGTTTCCTTCCCCTCACCTCTCAGGTGAGAAAGTTTCCTTGTATTTTGCTGAAAAAAACTGAGGCTATTCCAAGAGCCCCCTCTTCTCTCCTCCTCATCTCATATCACTTATTCTGATTCCACAATCTGCCCCCAAAGATAGACTTTTACTGTGGCAATTTCTTAAAATAAGGCACCAATGAAGTTTGCCTTATTGGTTCACCTTTCCTTTCATTTGAACACTTAAAGGTCATTGTAGAGTTATTAATTGAACTAATTTCAATATGTTGTGTCTCAGGGAATAGGGAGGCTTGAGGAGAGGGAAAGTGATGGGGAATGGCTGATGGGTTTGGCAGAACACACAAAACATCAGTTAAGTTCATCATCTTATATGGGCACAGTTTGTGGCACCCCAAAACAATTACGAGAGTAATATCAAAGATCACTGGTCACAGATCACTATAACGATATAATAGTGAAAAAGTTTGAAATATTGTGAGAATTACAAAATGTGACACAGAGACACAATGTGAGCACATGCTGTTGGGAAAATGTTGCCAATAGACTTGCTCAAAGCAGGATTGCCAGAAACCTTCAATTTGTAAAAAAAACCCAATGCAACATCTGTGAAATTCAGTTAAGTGAAGTGCAATAAAATAACGTATGTTTTTATTTGTTCCTTGAATGTGCTATGCACTGTGCTGATGAGGGCACAGTCTCTGGGAACCCCTTGAACCCTTGAACTCTCCTTGAATCTTCCCACTCGATCTGGCCTTGGCCTGAGGCTATAACCATTAAGCCCAAATGCCTACCTTGCCCAGTCCTCTATTGTCCAGCTGTTTCCCACCCTTAATCCTGTTTCCCATCCTTAATCCTGATCAAAATATCTATACCCTAGCTCTGTTACCCTAGCCCTTTATGGTCTGTCATTTCCATACAGCCTTCAGCTATTTCCCCCACCCTGGAGTCTAACCTCATCCCAGTCCCTTCAAGCTCCTCCTTAGACTCCT